>NC_057389.1:52331033-52631033 GCF_019320065.1 Cervus canadensis
CAAAACCTATGGGATGCAACAAAAGCAGTTCTAACAGGGAAGTTTATAGCAATACAATCCTACATCAAGAAACAAGAAAAACATCAAATAGACAACCTAACTTTATAGCTAAAGCAGCTGGAAAAAGAAGAAGAAAATACCCCCAAAATTAGTAGAAGGAAAGAAATGATAAAGACCTGAGCAGAAATAAATGAAAAAGAAACGAAAGAAACTATAGTAAAGATTAATAAAACTAAAAGTTGGTTCTTTGAGAAGATAAACAAAATTGACAGACCCTTAGCCAGACTCATCAAGAAGAAAAGAGAGAAGAATCAAATCAACAAAATTAGAAATGAAAAAAAAAAAAGAGGTTATAACAGACAATGCAGAAATACAAAGGATTATAAGATACTATTATGAGCAACTATATGGCAATAAAATAGATAACCTGGAAGAAATGGACAGATTCTTAGAAAAGTTCAATCTTCCAAGACTGAACCAGAAAGAAATAAAAATTATGAACAACCCAATTACAAGCACTGAAATTGAAGCTGTGATCAAAAACCTCCCAAGAAACAAAAGCCCAGGACAAGATGGCTTCACAGGAAAATCTGTCAAACATTGAGAGAAGAGCTAATGCCTATCCTTCTAAAACTCTTTCAAAAAATTGCAGAGGAAGGAACACTTCCAAACTCATTCTACAAGGCCACCATCACCCTGATACCAAAACCAGACAAAGACACCACAAAAAAAGAAAAATACAGGCCAATATCACTGACGAACATAGATGCAAAAATCCTCAACAAAATTTTAGCAAACGGAATTCAGCAACACATCAAAAAGCTCATACACCATGATCAAGTTGGGTTTATTCCAGAGATGCAAGGATTCTTCAATATACACAAATCAATCAATGTGATATACCATATTAACAAATTGATAGATAAAACCATATGATAATCTCAATAAATGTGGAAAAAGCCTTTGACAAAATTAACCTATTTATGATTAAAACTCTTCAAAAAATGGGCATAGAAGGAAGCTACCTTAACATAGTAAAGGCCATTATGATGAGCATACAGCAAACATTATTATCAATGGTGAAAAACTAAAAACATTCCCACTAAGATCAGGAACAAGACAAGGGTGTCCACTTTTTCCACTATAATTCAATATAGTTCTGAAAGTCCTAGCTACAGCAATCAGAGAAGAAAAAGAAATAAAAGGAATCCAGACTGGAAAAGAAGTAAAGCTCTCACTGTTTGCAGATGACATGATACTGTATATATTGTTAGTGTTCATCACCCAGTCAAGCCCAATTCTTTGTGACGCCATGGACTGCAGCCCACCAGGCTCTTCTGTCCATGAGATTTTCCAGGCAAGGATACTGGAGAGGGTTCCTTCTCCAGATACTGTACATAGAACACCCTAAAGATAGTATCAGAAAATTACTAGAGCAAATCAGTGAATTTAGTAAAGTTGCAGGATACAAAATCACTACACAGAAATCACTTGCATTTCTATATACTAACAGTAAATAATCAGAAAGAGAAATTCAGGAATCAATCCCATTTACCACTGCAACAAAAATAATTAAATATGTAGGAATAAATGTATGTAAGGAGACAAAAGTACCATACACAGAAAATGATAAGATACTAATTAAAGTAATCAAAGATAACATAAACAGATGGAGAGATATTTCATATTCTGGGGTAGAAAGAATCAATATTGTGAAAATGATGATACTACCAAATGCAATCTACTGATTTAATGCAATCCCTATCAAATTACCAATGGCATTTTTCACAGAACTAGAACAAAAAATTCCACTATTCATATGGAAACAAAAAAGAACCTAAATAGCCAAAACAGTCCTGAGAAAGAAGAATGGAGCTGGAGGAATCAAGCTTCCTGGCTTCAGGTTATACTACAAAGCTACAGTCATCAAGACAGTATGGTACTGGCACAAAAACAGAAATGTAGACCAATGGAACAAGATAGAAAGCCCAGAAATAAACCCATGCACCTATGGGTACCTTATTTTTGACAAAGGAGGCAAGAATATATAATGGAGAAAAGACAGCCTCTTAAATAAGTGGTGCTGGGGAAAACCAGACAGCTACATGTAAAAGAATAAAATGAGAACACTTCCTAACACCATACACAAAGATAAACTCAAAATGGATTAAAGACCTAAATCTAAGACCAGAAACAATCAAACTCTTAGAAGAAAACATAGGCAGAACACTCGATGACATAAATCAAAGCAAGGTCCTCTATGACCCACCTCCTATAGTGATGGAAATAAAAACAAGTAAACAAGTGGGACCTGATAAAACTTTAAAGCTTTTGCACAGCAAAGGAAACTATAAGAAAGGTGAAAAGACAACCCTCAGAATGGGAGAAAATAATAGCAAATGAAACAACTGCCAAAGGATTAACTCCCAAAATATACATGCAGCTCATACAACTCAATACCAGAAAAAACAAACAACAAACAAACAACAAAAAGTGGCAAAAAGACCTAAACAGACATTTCTCCAAAGAAGATATACAGATGACTAACAAACACATGAAAAGATGCTCAATATCCCTCATTATTAGAGAAACGCAAATCAAAACTACAATGAGATATCACCTCACACTGATCAGAATGGCCCTCATCAAAAAGTCTGCAAACAATAAATGCTGGAAAGGGTGTGGAGACAAGGGAACCCTCTTGCACTGTTGCTGGGAATGTAAATTGATACAGCCACTATGGAAAACGGTGTGGAGATTCCTTAAAAAAGTAGGAATAAAACCACCATATGACTCAGCAATCCCACTTCTAGGGCATATACTTTGAGGAAACCAAAATTCAAAGAGACACATGTATCTCATTGTTCATTGCAGCACTATTTACAATAGCTAGAACATGGAAGCAATCTAGAGGTCCATTGACAAAGGAAAGGATAAAGATGTTGTGGTATATATACACAGCCATAAGTGGAATATTACTCAGCCATAAAAAGGAACACATTTGAGTCAGATCTAATGAGGTGGATGAACCTAGAACCCTATACAGAGTGAAGTGAGTCAGAAAGAGAAAGATAAAGACCATATTTTAACACATATATACGAAATCTAAAAAAATGGTACTGAAGAATTTATTGACAGGGCAACAATTGAGAAAGAGAGAGAATAGACTTATGGACAAGGGGAAAGGGGAGGAGAGGGTGAGATGTATGGAAACAGTAACATGGAAACTCACATTACCATATGTAAAATAGCCAACGGGAATTTGCTGCATGGCTCAGGAAACTCAAACAGGGGCTCTGTAGCACCCTAGAGGGGTGGGATGGGAAGGGGAGATGGGAGGGAGTTCCTAAAGGGAGGGAATATATGTATACCTATGACTGATTCATGCTGAGGTTTGACAGAAAACAGCACAATTCTGTAAAGCAATTATCCTTCAATAAAAATAATTAAAAAAAGAAAACTTTGATTAAAGATTATATCAGAGTTCAGTGCTAGGAGAAGGAAAATAAAACAGGATGATATGATAAATATGGATAGGAGGAGTGTGGTTGAAAATAGGAGAAACACTTTTGAAATGTATTGCTTTAGATTGGGTTGTCATTTGAGCTTTTGCATGAGCTACTAGGAAGAGTCAGCCATGTGGAGGTTTAGAGGAACAGATTCCTGACAGAGGGAATAATGAAGATCAATCTTTGATTGAGGAATGAGCATGTATGTTTTCATGTTTGAGAAACAGAGAAAAGGCCTAGAGTGGCCGGAGCACAGTAAGGAAGGAGTGGTGTGATACAGGGTCTGAGTGTAGGCAGGGGCCCCGATGTGCAAGGTCTGCCAGAGTTTAGAGAAAGAAAGCTTCATGAGAGCCAGAACAATCATTACAGACATTTTGATAAAGGTGATGGTGATTAAATGAGCCTTTGTAAAATGGGTCCAATTAATGGGAGAGAGAGAAAGAAAAGCACTAATAGACAGGGGGATGTTGTTATCAACAGCACAGAGACCTGTTAGGTCTGTTTGTCTATGTTGTTTCCATATTAGTACTTACTGCTTGTGAGCCTGAGATGCACTACTATTGTAGCTTTACAGAGATGGGTTATATGCTTGTTACTTTTGTAATGATTAAAAATGCCAATACTTCTTTGTTTTTATGTTTTAAGTAATGCGAAGAGTCGGACATGACTGAGCAACTGAACTGAACTGAACTAATGCTAGGATACAGAATTTAAGCAAACACAGTGAGACGTGTCCTTTTTTCCCCACCCCACAGGCACCCCAACTCCCCACTGAGGGGTAATTAGTGCCCAGCTGTGTGTTCTTGCAATATTTCTCTCATCCTCATTGTTTATTTCTTAAGCCTTCTCTTTTTATTTTTATTAAATGCTTAGGATTCTATTTTGCCTGTGTGTTAGTGGTAAGCTTCCTCAATTGCTTTTATTTCTAAAGGATGTTTTGCTACTCTTAAATTTTTAATAGTAGATTACTTTCCTTAAAACAGTCTTAGGAGGACTAGGGGTTACACGTGGGCAAAATAGTACAATAGTAACTGAACATCTTCAATTTTTCAAGTGCATAGAATTCACAGGTTAATTGCAGTTAAGGATAAATTATTTTTTAAAAGAAACAGTATAAAGGAGTTGAAAAAAGAATCCCTGAATTAGGCATCCAATAATTTGAATTCTGGATATGTCTCTCTGATTAACTAATGTCATGACATTACATATATCACCTAACTTCTGGTCTCATTTTCACATCTATTAAGTGGAAGAGGTGGTTCCTTCCCTTTTTAATAATTCTCTAATTTTAGCTGAAGACTGAAGTTTTACTCCACATGCTTTTCTATGGAATTTCACTAACTTAGCATAGCCATGCAGTTATATTCCCACTGGAAAAATGAAAGGTTTAAATAAGAGTTCACAAATACATTTTTTGACATGTCTAAGAGCAGCATTTACATTATATTTGCTCATGTTTGATGACATGATAAATTGACTCATTTCATTAGTATATTTGGTCATTCACATTACCTCATCTTATGCCATTTACAAAGTAGATGTTATGTAAATATCTATTAACTTTCTGACCATGGTTGCTAATTCATGTCAAATAATTGTGTGAGACCATGAATTACCACCCCTTGCAGCCCCTTCTTCCTTCACCTTCAGTCTTTCCCAGTATCAAGGTCTTTTCCAATGAGTCAGGTCTTGGCATCAGGTGGCTAAAGTATTGGAGCTTCAGCTTCAGCAGCAGTCCTTCCAATGAATATCCAGGATTGATTTTCTTTAAGATTGACTGGTTTGATATCCTTGCAGTCCAAGGGACTCTTAAGAGTCTTCTCCAGTACCACAGTTTAAAAGCATCAATTCTTTGGTGCTCACAGTTAGACACAATCACTGACACAATGGCGATGAATTTGAGCAAACTCCAGGAGATAATGGAGGACAGAGGAGCCTGGCATGCTGCAGTCCATGGGGTTGCAAAGAGTTGGACACAACGTAGCAACTGAACAATAACAATGATGAATTATCAAGCCATGTCACTGATCTTTAGAAATAGCAGGGAGCTTATCCCTCAAGATGCAGCTAGCAGAGTTATATGAAAGAAACAAACCAGGTATTTAATTTTATCTGGGCCACTCTGTAGAGAACTGGTGTTATAAAGTAACATAGAAACAGTTCCCTGTTTTAGTATACGTGCTGCCAAAGTGAGCGCAGAAAAAGCAGTTCCGTGATTTCAGAGAATAAGCAGTTCTGATTCCAGAGATAGAAACGCCTCTGTTAAAATAATCACATCAAGCGTTCATTCACTGTTTTAATAAGAATTAAGAATATACTCTATGTGTTAGTTGTCTACTAGAGAGATACAACTTCTGTATCTCTAGAGGAATATGTAAACCATTCGAATCATGCCAATAAAAGAGAGAAAAATACTGAAAACTAAGAGAAAGATAGATGCTCAGAGGAAAAAAAAAGATGGCTCCAGTTTGTAGAGAATCTGAAAATTCTTTATGAAGGATTCATGAAGGTGGCATTTGAGCTGGGCCTTGAAGGGTACAACATCACTTATTTCACTTTGAGGCAACAGTTCAGTTGGATGGATTTCAATGAATGGAAATGTAAAATGCAATAGTTCTCTGGTACTATCTGTACATATAAGCCAAGAGTTCTTGGTAAAAGAGGAAGCAGTCCTACATTATTTACAGCCATGTGTTACAGGAATAAAAAATGTATGAGTTGCAAAAATTTGATGGCTAAGTTTTCTCATCGCTGAAGCAAATTGGTTTCCAACCTGGATCCTATCAGACAGGGTGGTCACTTTGCATTTTTCCTCCCTGCAGTGTTGCCCAGGCAACTATCTCCTCTGATGGAAGATGCCATTAGGGCAGCATTTCCAAAAGGATTTTCTGCAGAACCTGAGCTTCAAGGTGCTCTGGAAGGAAAAAAGCAATCCCATAGACAAATAACTCAGGACAATAGTAAAGACTATGTTCTCTAATCGACACTTACAATGCATATTTGTCTTAAAGTCTCTGCAAAGTCTCTCAGAAGAACTTTCAAAAGTCTCAGAAAGAAGACTTTCTTCTCTCAAGAAAGGAACCTGTTTAATTTTGGTCAGTTTGGTGTTCTCCAACCCAATTTTATTAAAAGACAAATTTTAAAATGCTTCTGTTGAGGTAAAATTTACATGCAGTGTGATCCACAAACCATAAGTATATAATTTAATCAATTTTAATAAATACGTTTGTGTAATCATCACCCAAACCACGATGTAGAATGTTCCTTTTACCTCCCCAAATTCTGTCTTACCCTGTTTAAGTCAATACTTATCTCCATTGAAAACTACTCTTTTGATTTCTGTCATTACAGATTGTTTTGCTTGTTCTTACATTTTATTTATGTGGAATCATACCATAGGAAAGTTTTTGTTTCTACCTTATTTTTCTCAACATATAAGACAGCTTGTGTTTTAGAGATTTATTCATAATGTTGTATCTATACATCATTTATTTTTATTGCTAGGGAAATATTCCACTCCATGGGTATACTACAGTTCACTCATTCTTCTATTGAACAATTTATTTGTCTTCAGGTTTAGAGATTATGAATAAGGTATTTTTGAATATTATTATGGGATTTTATGGACTTATATTTTTATTTATGTTAGATAAATGTCTACAAGAGAACTTGGTAGGTGTATAAAATTTTACATTAACTCTAGCAATGCATGAAAGATGTTTCACATATCACCCACATTTGATACTGTCAGTCTCTTTCAGTTTATTGTTCTAGTGAGTAAAATAAACTATATTTCCCTTAAATGTTAGAATTCAACAGTGAAACCATAGGGTTTGGAATAATCTTTGTGGAAGGTTTTTGGGCGGCAGGATAATTTAATTCATCGTGAGAAGGTTTGTTTTGTGATAATATATTCAATTTACTACTAAATAGTTTATTTGTCTCTTCTCTTTCTTCCTTATTCACTTTGACAGCTTGTGTTTTAGAGAAATTTTTCCATTTCAAGGAGTTTGTCACATTTATTAGCATGCAACTACAATATTTCCTTAATATATTTTTAAATTAAAAATTTTAGCAAAATACAGTTGATTTACAATGTTATGTTAGTTTCAGGTATACAGCAAAAATGATTCAGTTATACATGTATATAACGACAAGTATATATATATTTATATACTTTTTTTACATTCTTTTCTATTACAGGCTATTATAAGATATTGAGTATAGTTTCTTGTGATATACAGTAGATCCTTAGCTATGTTATTGGCTAGCTATTTTTTATATATAGTGCGGATAGTTACTTCCAAACTCTCAGTTTATTCCTCCCACACCTTTTTGTTGTTATTGTTCAGTTGCTCAGTCATGTCCGATTCTTTGTGACCCCATGGACTGCAGCATGCCAGGCTTTCCTGTCCTTCACCATCTCCTGGGACTTGCTCAGATTCATGTCCATTGAGTCGGTGATGCCATTCAACCATCTCATCCTCTGTCATCCCCTTCTCCTGTGGCCTTCAATCTTTACCAGCATCAGGGTATTTTCCAGTGAGTCGGCTCTTTGCATCAGGTGGTCAAAGAATTGGAGCTTCAGCTTCCACATCAGTCCTTTCAATGGATATTCAGCATTGATGTCCTTTAAAATTGACTGGCTTGATCTTCTTGCTGTCCAAGGGACTCTAAAGAGTCTGCTCCAAGATCACAGTTCAAAAGCATCAATGCTTCGGCGCTCAGTCTTTTTTATGATCCAGCTCTCACATCCATACATGACTACTGGAAAAACCATAGCTTTGATTAAGTGGAAATTTGTTGGTAAAGTGATGTCTCTGCTTTTTAATATGCTGGCTAGGTCTGTCATAGCTTTTCTTCCAAGAAGCAAGCATCTTTTAATTTCATGGTTGCAGTCACCATCTGCAGTGATTTTGGAGCCCAATAAAATAAAGTCTGTTACCGTTTCCATTGTTTCCCCATCTGTTTGCCATGAAGTGGTGGGAACCGATGCTATGATCTTTGTTTTTTGAATCTTGAGTTTTAAGCCAGCTTTTTCACTCTCGTCTTTCACTTTCATCAAGAGGCTCTTAAGTACCCCACCTTTTGTAAGGCTGTATATCACCATCCTGCTTCTTTAACCTATATGCAGAGTACATTATGAGAAATGCCAGGCTGGA
Organism: Cervus canadensis; assembly: GCF_019320065.1. Taxonomy (NCBI): domain Eukaryota; kingdom Metazoa; phylum Chordata; class Mammalia; order Artiodactyla; family Cervidae; genus Cervus; species Cervus canadensis. The sequence goes on from NC_057389.1 coordinate 52,339,705, forward strand.
TGAAGCACAAGCTGGAATCAAGATTGCCAGGAGAAATATCAATAACCTCAGATATGCAGATGACATCACCCTTATGACAGAAAGTGAAGAGGAGCTAAAGAGCCTCTTGATGATGGTGAAAGAGGAGAGTAAAAAAAACCGGCTAACAATTCAACATTTAAGAAATGAAAAAAAAAAAAGAAAGAAATGAAGATCATGGCATCCAGTCCCATCACATATGCTAAATAGATGTAGAAAAGTGGAAACAGTCACAGATTTTATTTTCTTGAGCTCCAAAATCACTGTGGACAGTGACTGCAGCCACAAAATTAAAAGACACTTGCTCCTTGGAAGAAAAGCTATTACAAACCTAGACAGTGTCTTAAAAAGCAGAGACATCACTTTGCCAACAAATGTCCATATAGTCAAAGCTATTAATTTCCCAGTAGTCATGTATGGATATGAGAGTTGGACCATAAAGAAAGCTGAGTGCCGAAGAATTGATGCTTTTGAACTGTGGTGCTGGAGAAGACTCTTGAGAGTTTCCTTGGACAGCCAGGAGATCAAACCAGTCAATCTTAAAGGAAATCAACCCTGAATATTCATTGGAATGACTGATGCTGAAACTGAAACTTTAACACTTTGGCCACTTGATCCAAAAAGCTGATTCATTAGAAAAGACCGTGATGCTGGGAAAGATTGAGGGCAGGAGGAAAAGGGGTTGACAGAGGATGAGATGGTTGGATAGCATCATTGAATCAATGTACATGAGTTTGAGCAAACTCCAGTAGACAGTGAAGGAGGGGGAAGATTGGCATGCTGCAGTCCATGGAGTCACAAAGAGTCAGATGTGACTTAGCAACTGAACAACAACTATGAAAGAGCTTCATATGGCACCTTTATAATTCAGTTCTGCTAGTATTACATTTTCTCAGTTTTCATATATTTGAAAGTATTTTTTGTGTTATATTTGCTTTTGAAATGTATTTTTCTAGAACTAGAAATCTAAGTTGAGATTTATTTAATATTCACACTTACTCTTAAGAGATCATCTCATTGTCTTCTAGCCTCCATCATTTCTGATGCAAATTAAACTGTCATTTCTATTGTTCTCCTGAACATAAGGTTTCATTTTTCTCTAGATTGTTTTGAGGTTTTCTTTTTTTTGTGTTAGAAAATTGACTATAAAGTATCCTTTGCTGAGCTTTTTGAATCTCCAAATTGGTATTTTCCACTAAAATCTAGGAACATTTTGGCCATTAATTAACATTTTCATGTTAACATTAATTAACATTAACACAGTCTTATACTTTTATCTTGTTCTGGGACTTTAATTATATATATTAAATATCTGCTGCTGCTGCTAAGTCACATCAGTCATTTCCGACTCTGTGCGATCCCATATGTATATATACATATATAGATTGTTTGACATTGTTCATATAGGCCATGGATATCTGGGTTTTTTTGTCCTTTAGTCACTTCAGCTTGAATAGTTTTTAGCATATCTGTGTTCAAGTTAACTGATCTTGTCTTCTGCTAACTCCAATTTGTTGATAATGCGTCTAGTGACTATTTCATTTCTAATACTGTAATATTAAGTTTTAGGATTTCTATTTAGTTCTTTCTTTAGAACTTGCATTTCTCATCTATAATTTCCTATTCATTCCTTGGGTTTCATTATGCCACCTCACCCCCTGCCCATACCTCTAAAGTCATTCAATATATTTAAAATTATTTATGCTAAATCCATCAATTGTGTAATCTCAGTGTCAATGTGTCTATTTTTATGGATTTTTCTCTTGACTATGCATCCAGGTTTTCTACTTCTCACATGCGTAGTTATTTTAATGGATACTGTTTATGATAACATATAGAGACCCTGTATTCTGTTTTGTTGTTCTATCAAATGCTGATTTTTGTCTTAGTAGGCTGATCATCTTGAACTTGGGGTGCCTCAACTTTATTCTTTTATGGGGTATTTATTGCATTTTGTTATCAGGAAATTCTCTTAGTTCTGGACCATGGTATTTAATCCTGGGTCTTGGCCCTTCTAGTGTTTCAGTGGAAAAACTCTGATGCTTCAAATTCCAAGTGTTTCTAAGTAGCTGGGATCCAACTCTGTTTACCCTATTGTACTTGGAAACTAAAATATCCTCTAAATCTTTTCAGGTTTCTAGCTGCTGCTTTCCACTGAACTTTTCATACTGTTTTCTGTACATATACAGTTCATCTATCAGCCAAGGACTGAAAACAGTTTATATGCCGATTTTATGGCTCCTCACTCTGGTATTCTCTTTTCTCAGGTTTCCCTCCTCGTTTTCCAACCTCTTTGACAGTCCTGAACTTTTATCCATAACATTTTAATTCAGAAAGACTGAATCTTCCTGCTTGAGGTTTAGAAATCTTTTTTTTTTTTTCCATTTATTTTTATTAGTTGGAGGCTAATTACTTTACAATATTGTAGTGGTTTTTGCCATACATTGACATGAATCAGCCATGGATTTACATGTGTTCCCCATCCTGAACCCCCCTCCCACTGCACTCCCCATCCTGTCCCTCTGGGTCATCCCAGTGCACCAGCTCCGAGCACTTGTCTCACGCATCCAACCTGGACTGGCGATCTGTTTCACACTTGCTAATATACATGTTTCAATGCTGTTCTCTCAGATCATCCCACCCTCGCCTTCTCCCGTAGAGTCCAAAAGTCTCTTCTATACATCTGTGTCTCTTTTTCTGTCTTGCATATAGGGTTATCATTACCATCTTTCTAAATTCCATATATATGCATTAGTATACTGTATTGGTGTTTAGCTTTCTGGCTTACTTCACTCTGTATAATGGGCTCTTGATAGAGATTGACCTCCACAGAATAGATGTATAAATATGGATCTGATCCTTTTGATTCTAGTCTTTCCATGATCAAATCCATTTCAGTTTTTCCCCCTGCTTTTGATCATTCTCCAGCACCTTTAAGTTATTGTTGATGTATTTATAAGATAATTTGTTTAGAGTTTGTGACTTTTAACTAAAAAAGGGTCAGTCCTTTGAAAAATACACTGCTAGTGCTAGACTCAGAATTATAGTGGCTTGGGCTCCCTGATGGCTCAGACGGTAGTCTGCCTGTGGTGCTGGAGACTCAGGTTCAATCCCTGGGTCTGGGAGATCCCCTGGAGAAGGAAATGGCAATCCCCTGCAGTATTCTTGCCTGGAAAATCCCATGGATGGAGTAGCCTGGCAGGCTAGAGTCCATGGGGTCACAGAGAGTCAGACACGACTGAGCAACTTCACTTTCTTTGTTTTTTTAAGAAGTCACAATTGTCCTGTCATGTTTCATGAAATTAGTACTCCATGTTACATCATTTTTGCTTCTCTAGAACATGTATAAAAATTCAGTGTGTCCCATAGATATGAATTGCTTATTTCATTCAGTAACATTTATTAAGCCCTGATACTGTAGATGACAATGTTTTAAGCATTCGTTGGAGGCAAAAATAAAGGTAAAACTTAATCTCAGTCTTCAAAGATCTTATAGTCTTTTACTTACTCAATAATTATTTAATGCCAGTGATAGAAGAATAATAAAAGATTTTGTTCAAAGTCTTTGTTCAAAAACTGGGTGAAGAGTAAATAGTGAAGCCAAAATTATGTAAATAGCTATATGATCACACAAAAATACCTGAAAAATTCTGTTAAATGTAGGAAAAGTCACTTTCTATGCATGCAGAGGATTGAAAGTATAGATTTAAAGTGAGGATTACAAAAAAACTATTGAGAAAAGATATCTGAGCTGAGACTATAAGTTAATTAGGCAAAGAGAGGGGCAAAAAGGAAAACATTTATGTCAGAGGGAGCAGTATAAACAAAGGCTCTGAGGGATCAGGGAGTAAATGAACTTTGAGAACTATTTTTGAAGTAAAACGAACAGTTCTAGTGATGGATTTAGTGTTAAGAATATATGAGGGAGAGGGAAAAGTCAAGGATGGAATTAGAGGTTTGGAGTTCCAAGGTAGGAGATATGGTACTATTTATAGTGAGATGGAGCTTCCTGGTGGCTCAGATGGTAAAGAATCTGCTTGCAGTGCAGGAGACCCAGGTTCGATCCCTGGGCTGGGAAGATCCTCTGGAGAAGGAAATGGCAACCCACTCTGGTATTCTTGCCTGGAGTATTCTATGGATAGAGGAGCTCCTATGGGCTACAGTCTATGGGGTCACAAAGAGTCGGACAGACTGAGTGACTAACACACCCACAGTGATATGGAATGCAGAAGGAGGACCTGGTTAATGAGAGGGTTAAAGGCATGGGTTTGAACATGGTGAATCTGAGATGCCTGGAAGACACCACTTGACCATATTCACTAGCAAGTAGGATGTATGGTGCTGTGGCCATAAGTGGGTACTTCAGCCATTCTTCCTGCCGATTCTTCAACCAACCAGCAAGGTGGTATCCTTAGAACCCTGAAACTTTCTCTGATGACACTTCCATCTAACAAAGTCAATCAGTTAGTATTTATTGAGTACTATGTATATTCAAGACATGATACAAATTGTTGAGGATATGATTTCAGACAAGACAGACAAGGAACCCCTTGTCTGGGTGAAACAGGCAAAAACTATATAAACAAATGACTGAATAATAAAATTTCAGACAATTAGTACTCTGAGAAAAGTTAAACTAAAGTGATAGTGTATTGGGTTGGAAAGATGTGCAACTTTGTACGTAGTGGTCAAAGAAGCTTTTCTGACATTTTGTCTGCAACCTAAATGATGAGAGGAGTCATCTAAAGATTTTTGAGCAGGACATTTCCAGAGAAAGGAAACATCTAGAGAAAGATCCCGAGGTAGGAAGGAACTAATATTTTCTTGTGTGGCTGGATTTTTGTCACTGGGAGGAAGACTGCTAAGGACCTGCTGATGTACTGACGTCTGCATAAAATGCCCTAATCAGACCAGCTTCCCAGGTGACGGGTTTTATAAGCCTTCTGACACCGTGTGCACAGGTTAACCTGCTACATCAGAAAAGTGTTTAAACAGAGTAAGGAGTGTCAGGAGTATCACTTTTTGAGCATTTCCTTGAGACTGTAATAAAATCCATAAAATAAAGCATCTGTGGATATTTTTTTTTTTTTTATTCTGAGTCATCCACACGTCCTCATTTGTTTGAGGAAAGAAGATACAAGATTGGAAAATTTAAGCCTGGTATGCTGTTTTATGGGGCACAAAGATAGGCTATGGTTTGTATGATTGTGAATAATTTCCACCAAAATAGTCAAAGTGGGTCAGTATCTAAGCATGGTGTAGACTAAGAGATAATAAAATATGTTATGGGAATATTTTTTTGTCCTGTTATGTTACTTAGTGTGATTAAAAGAAGGAATCCTCCTGACAGGAGCTGTCACATCCTCTTAACAATGCTTAGTGACAGTTGAAGTTCCCAGTTTCCTTCCAGATTGTCGTTTAGTTAATTTGGGGCTGGGTGTGGGGAATTTGACAAATCACATGTTTGCCAACTAAACAGTACTCCAAATTCATGTTGCTTTCTCCCTCCACTCATAGTTTTCCAAGTGTCAGAATTTTCTGTTGAAAATGATGGGACCTATTTGGAAAGCATAAATGTGCATGCAAATCAGAGTTGCAGACTCGGGTGTAGAGCTATTAGTGTCTAACAGGACCTGTTCAGGTTATTTATGCCCCAGTTACTCCTTGGAAACGAGAATAAACTCTGCAGAATTTTGTGGATGAGGACATAACAAAAGCCTAGTCTAATAATTGTGAAACATATGTCCTCCTACAATTTTCACAAAAATCCTTTTTCCCCCAACTTGTCCTCAATGTATCCACTTAGGTTAACTTAGGTAAGGTCTGTCCAGGTAAACTGAAGTAGAGAGGTGTGATACACACGCAGATATTTTAGAAATAGAAAATTGCTATTTAAAAAAAGCACCCATCTTGGCCTGGATATCTAGAGAGTCTTTAATTTTAAAAAATGCCACTTATATTCATCGGAGAACTACCTATTTATTTTCTACTTTATCAGAATATATATATATATATATATATATATTTGCTGTAAGTATTTTGGGGACTTGGGACATCTAGTCAAATCACCTAGGTCCCATAGGTTTTCATGGATCCCAGCAAATAAACCCTGAGAAGATTCTAAAAGATCATCATGTCCCACAGTCTTTTTTTAGGCTAAAATGCCGAAACAATTGATTAAGGCTATTCTGTCAGCTGGGCTTCCCTAGTAGCTCAGATGGTAAAGAATCTGCCTGCAATGCAGAAGACCTGGGTTCGATCCCTGGATCAGCAAGATCCCCTGGAGAAGGAAATGGCAACTCACTCCAGCATTCTTGCCTGGAGAATTTCATGGACAGAGGATTCTGGCAGAGTACAGTCCATGGGGTTGCACAGAGTCGGACATGACTGAGTGACTAACACACACACACATTCTGTCAGCTATTGGCAGAGGGAGGCCAAGTATTTCTAGCCCAATGCTTTGTCATCTAACCTAGAAAAGAATAGCTCATCTGAAGGTCATTTCCAGTTTGGCTTGGCTATACAGATAGTTTTGTGACTACACACCATGTCTGCAAGCAAGGGGTACTCTTTGTGACAGGTGCTTTGGCTACATTGGCTTAAACTCCCTCTCTAGGTCTTTCTCTTTAAATAGCAACACATGAGTCTATGGAGAGTTTACCCTATGTGTAACTCACTATTATGTATAAACATCTCAGCTTAGTTTTCTCTAGCAGGAGTCCATCAATAGCAATCCTTTCAGACTACTTTGCACAGTCCAACAATTTTATATTTCACTTTGTATGCTTATTTATCACAGATAGGTTCTAGATTAATAATATTTTCTCTGGGAGTTTGATTTTCTCTGGGAGTCAATCCCACAATAGGGATTGATGTGTGTAAGAAATTGTACAACTAGGAAAAATCTAAGTATTGTCTGCATTTGTTGTTGTTCATTCACTAAGTTTCATCTAACTCTTTGTGACCCCACGGACTGCAGCATGCCAGGCCTCTCTGTCCCTCACTGTCTCCCGGAGTTTGCCCAAGTTCATGTCCATTGAGTCACTGATGTCATCCAACCATTTCATGCTCTGTCATCCCCTTCTCCTCCTGCCCTCAAACTTTCCCAGCATCAGGGTCTTTTCCAATGAGTTGGCTCTTCACATCAGGTGGCCAAAGTATTGAAGCTTCAGCTTCAGCATTAGTCCTTCCAATGAATATTCAGGGTTGTCTGCAAATACCATAATATTTCAACTTTAGACAAGTAAAAGGCTTAAGCTTGCTCCCTAGGAACTGTTCCTCTCCTCTTATCTGTTGTCTTTCTGTTGTAGTAGCCTGGTCATCCGATCCACTGTTCACTTCTTTGATTTTCATGCATTCAGCATTCAACAGATATTTACTGAGTACTGCCGTATATCTGTTAGTGTTTTACAAGCCAAGGACCCAAGGGTAGATAAAACAAATTCCTGCTTCTCAGGGAGGGAGCTTACATTCTAATGGGGGAGCAGAAAAGTAAAGCAAGATAATAGGATAAATGATTTAAAGGCCAAAATAATTGAACAAGTACATAACTTCTTTCAGAGCATATCCTGGCATGCAGGAGTTGTTTAGAGCATGGCAAATTACCCACTTGCTAGAAATTAGAATCCAATAGCTGTAACGCATCTCCCGGATGCCAAAAGTCTAATCACATCATCACCAGAATCCAGAAACTTAAGGGGATGAGGGAAGAGAAACCTTTTCAATTTGGATATTGACAGAAGACTTCTCTTTGCATTTATTCCAAGTCAAATAGTTTTCCTTCCAGTTTTGTTTACATTTGGTATTTGTAACAAGCTCTTATTTTCTTCTGATAACCCATTAACTTAAAAGTAGCTCTTATGAAGTAACAGTGACTTTTCCATTATTGAGTATCTGTTTCAAAGTCATTTAATCTTCCAAGCAGAATTTGTTGTGTAAAGCTTTATGCAGCCAAGAATAATTTATTTGCAAATGTAGCAGTAGCATACAATCAGCCAAATAAATCGAGTTTTTCCTCCAAATAATATTCTACTGAAAGTTTAAATGTTTCTAGTCTGTGTTTCATTAGAATTTGAATAGGTATGTGCAGTTATTCAAAATGTTCTCCGATAGTGAAATATTATTTGGGAAACAGAACCCTGTAAACATACAACTCATACCAACACATTCAAATGTCCTACTCAAGGCTGAAATTGAAAGGCAACACTGTTTAAATGAGAAAAATGTGATTCAGATTGTGATTAGAGTACTGCGCACTAGGTAACTAATATGGCAAATATAGGTATAAAGATAAAGGTGCATTCTCTTACAATAATTATGAAGAATTTTCTCTTCACGCTACTTCAGCAGTGCTTTTCAAAAAGGTTCTAATAAACATTAAAAGTTTAAGGGAAATTGTAAAATGATTTATGAGGCCATAAGCTTTGTCACATTATACTACCTGTTGTCGTTGTTCAGTTGCTAAGTCGTGTCCAACTCTTTGTAACCCCACGGACTGTAGCATACAAGGCTCCTCTGTCCTCCACTAATTTCCTGGAGATTGCTCAAATTCATGTCTAAGTCAGTGATTCTATCTAACCACCTCATCCTCTGCCACCCTCTTCTCCTTTTGTCTTTAGTTTTTCCCAGCATCAGGGGCTTTTCCAGTGGGTTGGCTCTTCATATTAGGTGGCCAAAGTATTGGACTGTCACCTTCAGCATCAGTTCTTCTAATATATATTCAGGGTTGATTTCCTTTAGGACTGACTGATTTGATCTTTCAGTCCAAAGGACTCTCAAGAGTCTTCTCCTGCACCACAATTCAAAAGCATCACTTCCTCAGTGCTCAGTCTTCTCTATGGTCCAACTCACATCCACCCATGACTACTAGAAAAAAGATAGTTTTGACTGTGTGGACCTTTGTTGGCAAAATGATGTCTCTGCTTTTTAATACACTGTCTGAGTTTGTCATAGCTTTTCTTCCAAAGAGCAGGTGTCTTTTAATTTTATGGCTGAAGTCACTGTCTGTAGTGATTGTGGAGACCAAGAAAATAAAATCTATCCAATGCTTCCACGTTTCCCCCATCTGCTTGCCATGAAGGCATGGGACCTGATGCCATGATCTTAGTTTTTTAATGCTGAGTTTCAAGCCAGCTGTTTTACTGCCTCTTTCACCCTCATCAGGAGGATCTTTAGTTCCTCTTCAATTTCTGTCATTAGAGTGATATCATCTGCATATCTGAGATGGTTGATATTTTTCCAGGCAGTCTTGATTCCAGCTTGTGATTCATCCAGCCCAACATTTCACGTGATGTACTCTGCATGTAAGTTAGATAAGCAGGGTGACACTATACAGCCTTGATGTACTCCTTTCCCAATTCTGAACCAGTGCATTGTTCCATGTCCAGTTCTAACTGTCGCTTCTTGACCTGCATATATCTCAGGAGACAGGTAAGGTGGTCTGGTATTCCCATCTTTTTAAGAAATTTCTATGGTTTGTTGTGATCCACATAGTCAAATGCTTTAGCGTAGTCAGTGAAGCAGAAGTTTTTCTGGAATTCCCTTGTTTTTTCTATGGCCCAATGGATATTGGCCACTTGATCTCTGATTCCTCTGCCTTTTCTAAATCCAGCTTATACATCTGGAAGTTCTTGGTTCACATACTGTTGAAACCTAGCTTGAAGGATTTTGAGTATTACCTTACTAGCATGTGAAATGAGAGGAACTGTGTGGTAGTTTGAACACTCTTTGTTTGGCGTTGCCTTTCTTTGAGATTGAAATGAAAACTGACCTTTTCAAGTCCTATAGCCACTGCTGAGTTTTCCAAATTTGCTGACATATTGAGTATAGCACTTTAACAGTGTCATCTTTTAGAATTTTAAATACCTCAGCTGCAATTCGGTCATTTCCACTAGCTTTGTAGTAATGCTTCCTAAGGTCCACTTGACCTCACACTCCAGGATGTGTGGCTCTAGATGAGTGACCACAGTATTATGATAATCTGGATCATTAAGACATTTCTTGTATAGTTTTTCTGTGTATTCTTGCTACCTCTTTTTAATCTCTTCTGCTTCTGTTAGGTCCTGTTTCTGTCCTTTATTATGCCCATACTTTCATGAAATGTTCCTTGGTATCTTCAATTTCCTTGAAAAGATTTCTAGTCTTTCCTATTCAATTTTTTCCTCTATTTCTTTGCATTGTTCATTTAAGAAGGCCTTCTGATCTCTCCTTACTATTCTCTAGAACTCTGCATTAAGTTGGGTATATCTTTTCTTTCCTTTTGCTTCTCTTCTTTCCTCAGATATTTATTAAGCCACTTCAGACAACCACTTTGCCTCCTTGCATTTCTTTTTCTTTGAGATGATTTTGGCCATGCCTTATGTACAATGTTTTAACAGATGTGAAACGTTCCCATCTCGTTTTTCCTTATTTCATCCACTAAACCTATATTTATCAGGCACCTAAGGTATGGAAAGTTATGACTAACCTAGACAGCATATTAAAAAGCAGAGACATTACTTTGCCAACAAAGGTCTGTCTAGTCAAGGCTATGGTTTTTCCAGTAGTCATGTATGGATATGAGAGTTGGACTATAAAGAAACCTGAGCACTGAAGAATTGATACTTTTGAACTGTGGTGTTGGAGAAGACTCTTGAGAGTCCCTTGGACTGCAAGGAGATTCAACCAGCCCATCCTAAGAGAAATCAGTCCTGAATATTCATTGGAAGGACTGATGCTGAAGCTGAAACTCCAATATTTGGCCACCTGATGTGAAGAACTGACTCATTTGAAAAGACCCTGATGTTGGGAAAGATTAAAAGCAGGAGGAGAAGGGGACGCTAGAGGATGAGGTGGTTGGATGCCATCACCAGCTCAATGGACATGATGAGTAGGCTCCGGGAGTTGGTGACGGACAGGCAGGCCTGGTGTGCTGCAGTCCCTGGGGTCGCAGAGAGTCAGACACAACTGAGTGACTGATCTGAACTGCCGAGCGCAGCTCTCACTCTGGGCTGTTTTATTGCCATATGCTACTCTAAACTTTAGCTAAGGTATATTTAAGGATGCACATTTATCAGTCAGGCTTTAATTATGGGCAAAGGCTTTACTTAAACAAACTATTTGTTCCAAGTTGATTACTGCTACTGCTAAGTTGCTTCAATCATGTCCGACTCTTTGTGACCCCACAGACTGTAGCCCGCCCAACGAGGCTCCTCTGTCCATGGGATTCTCCAGGCAAGAATACTGGAATGAGTTGCAATTTCCTTCTCCAAACTTGATTAGTGGACCAAGCTAATTGGTATTCTTGATTCCAGTTCCCACCCCCTGTGATGTATCCAACAAAATTAGCATGGGCTGGCCTTGGACAGAATCATAAAGCCCAGTGAACTCATGAGCCATTTCTGTGCCTCCCTCCCTATGAGCTGCCTGCTGTGGGTCCTGAAAAGATCCGCAGCCCCAGGTTTCATGGACTGCTACCTTCCTTCCTTCTTCTCCCCAGACGTCCTTGTCGTGGGTCTCATTCTCTCAATCTTTACATTGCAGGAAGATTAAACAATATGTTGTTTTGCATGAAGGTGTCAAGAGCTGATTATAATTTATAATGCCACCTTCTCAAGAAAACATTTACATTTTTAAAAATGAGCTTTTGAGTTTTAACAGAACTTTAAGTACTATGGTAATACCAAATACTGAGGCATGAACATAAGGGACGTGCCTTGGAATAGAAGAAATGTTTCCAATGTCCTTCATATAAGAGCACCATGGAACATCTGGGTAGTATTTTAACTTTTACAAAGTATTTTTAGCTTAGTATTTAATCCTTTTAGCTACCTTGTAGGTGGGTAAATGAGAGGACTGAAGTGAAAATATCTACTTGATTACATCTACAAGACATAACAATAAAATACAGATACTATCATATCTTGATGGAATTTAGACTACCATGAGTATCATGCATTAAGAATGTCATATTGATTTACTTATATGCCAGCTCTTACAACAAAAAGACACATGGAACAAAATTAGTATAATAGCATCATAAAGAGAAATCATGAGCTAGAAAGAGATGTGTAGATAAGCTAATTCAAAGAACTAGGATTAGGTTTATTATGATGTGCTTGAGCGCATGCATGCTAAGTTGCTTTAGTTGTGTCCAACTCTTTGAAATCCTATGGACTGTAGCCCGTCAGGCTCAACTGTCCATGGGATTCTTCAGGGAAGAATACTGGAGTGTGTTGCCATGCCCTCCTCCAGGGAATCTTCTGACCCAAGGATCAAATCGTTGTGTCTTAGGTCTCCTGCATTGGCAGGCAGGTTCTTTACCACTAGCGTACCTGGAAAGCCCCTTATTATGATGATGAAATATAAAATTGTATTACTGGCTTCCTGGAAGCCAAGTCACAAAGGGAAAGGTGAAGGATCTGTTAGTCTTATAGTTCGGAGGAATAGATGTTGCTAAGGGGTAGCAAAATTTTTTGTTTCCTTGGCTTTAGATTTGGAAAGGCCTCTCATTCATCATTTTATGGAATGTAGACTGAATGATATGAAATGGGCCATTGCCTCAGTAGCTGCCATTTTACATCTCAATGTAATTGGATATTAGGTCTCTCCATTCTGGAGTCCAGCTCAGGACATTTTAAGTATTTGTTCCTAGGCCATCTGGCTGGAGACTTAGTCCATCCTCTTTCCATCTCTGTGAGAGATCTCATCTGATGTTCTGTGCTGGCCACATTCCTTCCCCCCTGCTCTCCATCCTCTCATTCTGATCCTTGTCTTTTCTCCTGCTCTGGTGTGTGCACTCACTTTGGTCACTACCTTGGAGACGCCAGGACTGGCTCCTCCTGCCAGGTTTCCAGGCTGCCCAGATGACAGGGCTGACATGCTCTTGAAATCAAAGCCATCTTCAGAGGGCTCTTTTCCCTATTGGTGTCATGTTATCTTTATTTTCAACTTAGTCTGTACTTTCCTGTTGTGTGGCTTGCTTTTAAGAAAGAGGGCATCCCACTGGAGTGTGGGTGGGCCCCTAGTGATACAGTTCTTTCAGCATTGCTGGTCCTCCCAGCACCTCCAGAAGCTCCAAGTTTCATCTACCTTAACACGTCTGACTTCTTTCTCACTTATAGCCATTCCCACAGTAGTTCTTTTTATTTTCTAGCTCTGCCTCAGTGTATCTAGTATGTCTGTATGAGAAACCTCAGCATGCTTAAAGTTTATTCTCACAAGGTGCTTTTGGACCAAGAGAAGCAGGGAATGTGACTTGCTAACAGGTGTTACATAATTCTACATACCAGCGTACCTGAACCTCAGTTCCATCCCAGCTAGGATATCACTACATAATGAAGCAGAAGCGGATTTCAAATATTCTATTGTAGCAACCTCTGATGACAGTCTTTAAAGAGCAATTCAGTGAGGAGTGTTCTATGAGGCTAATGTGGTACAAGTTACATGGCTTTCTAGCTTTTTAACATGATCCAAGGAATGACTTTTTAATAGAAGAATGAATGGATAGTTTGAAACCATGCTTACTTTTATGAGATTGGGAAAATCGATCCTGCATCTTATTTCTACTACCTGCTCGTAATTGATGTTGTGCTAACCGTGGAAGAGCGAAAAAAACCTTTTTGTTTCCTTGTTAAAATTTGTTGTGGTCATTTTGTTGAGAAATTCTAAACAGTGTCTTTCTTAATGGTGGTCTCATTTCCTGCAGCCTTGCTCCTGATTGAATGTGGAACATCTGAGGACAGGGGGAGATTAATGGAGGATGGCCGTTGTTCGCTCTTAGTGGGCAGCTGTGATGGATTGAATGCCACTGGCTGCACTGCACTAGGTTTTCTGGCAAATCCTGTTTCTGACAATACACTGTCTGGAGTATTGATTATGCTAACCTCTAGTTGTAAATTCATGTCTGGAGTGAAGACTTGCAATAAGGCCCATTTGTCAAGCACAGGCTTAATCAAAGATTATAATTGGCATTAATGAGTCCTCAGTAAAAGAACAGGATTGGAATGCCAGTTGAAGATTGGCCCAGATCAGTACGTGCATCCGTCATCACCATCTGGAAGGGAGCTGACAGCTGTGCAGGGAATTAGGGGAGTTGCTGCTAGGTTAGTTCCCTTCTTGATAGGCAGGTGTCCGCAGTCCTCATTATGAATTATGTCTGGACTGAGTGAATGACCTTTTGGCAAGGCTCCATACTATCATCCCTTAATCTTCTCTTGGGGGAAATCTATTCAAAAGGTAATTTTAAAACTTACTGAGAGGAAGCAGAGGGACAGTTTAAAGTTAATTTTAGAAACTTGGGTTTGTCAGTCACAATTTTGCAGACACTTTGCAAGGGTATTTGAGAAGCAAAATCAAGACCTCACTCTACTGCTTCTCTACCCAAGGATCAATGTCAAAAAGCACTTAAAAGACTCTTTTCCCTCTCACGGGATTCCATCTTTTCGGCACCATCTGTGTTTTAGTTCCACTACATTAATGAGGTGACATCTTGCTTCTTTGGCTCTCATCTTCTCTTTTTTGGGTCATATTCTTATCCATGGGACTAAGAATTAAAAGTGGACTAGCAGTCATTTCCATCTGGAAAGACTCTGTCCTGTCTTTCTCTGGCTCTCTTGACTGTGTTTTCTACACCGCCCCCTCCCACACAGACACAAAATTAATGAGAGATAAGACGGTTGAGCTTCACTATCTCTGCAGGAAGTACCTTTCTGCCTAGTCCCACTTTTGTAGAAGGGCCAGCAGGAGCACAGTTGTTGTTTATTCGCTAAGTTGTGTCCGAATTTGTGACCCCATGGACCACAGCACGCCAGCCTTCTCTGTCCCTTACTATCTCCTGGAGCTTTCTCAAACTCATGTCCATTGATTCGATGATGCCATCCAACCATCTCATCCTCTGTCGCCCCCTTCTCCTCCTGCCCTCAATCTTTCCCAGCATCAGGGTCTTTTGTAGTGAGTTGGCTCTTTGCATCAGGTGGCAAAGTGTTGGAGCTTCAGCTTCAGCATCAGTCCTTCCAGTGAATATTCAGGACTGATTTCCTCTAGGATTGACTGGTTTGATCTCCTTGCAGTCCAAGGGACTCTCAAGAGTCTTCACTAGCACCATAGTTTGAAAACATCCATTCTTTGGTGCTCAGCCTTCTTTATGGTCCAACTCTCACATCCATACACGACTACTGGAAAAACCATAGCTTTGACTAGATGGACCTTTGTTGGCAGAATGATGCCTCTGCTCTTTAATACACTGTCTAGGTTTGTCATAGCTTTTCTTCCAAGGAGCAAGCCTCTTTTAATTTCATGAGCACAGTGAGCCTCAGGAAAAATGAAACCTTGGATGTCTCAAGCTGTCCTCCTACCTTCACAGAATCTAGTATAGCATACAAGGGCGAGGGGCCAAAACCCAAGCCCATGGTCAAGTTCTAGTTTGCCTGGCCTTGTCTCTGTGCACACATTCCCCTTTATGAACATCTTCCATTTTGTGTCCTAATTACCAATCTTTATAACCCTAACACTCTGGAATCTCACAGAAACAGAAGGCTTCATTATGAATATTGGCTACATTCTAAAAACCTGCCAAATGTTCTCTGATTTCTTAATCCCCACTTCATTATATTTCCTTGGCTTTGAGATTCTGAGGGATTATCACTTTTCACACTTAATATAAAATCACTCTCCTCCTTGAAATAAGGTCTCTGCAGAAGATGTAGTTCATAAGGCCAAAGGAGACTGTTCCATTCTTAAATCCCCAAACAGGCATTTTATGGTTCCTATTATGTCATTATAAGGTTATATGGAACATCAGAAATCCATGTCTTCAAGAATGTTATTCTTTATTGGCTGATAGGAGCCTTATCATTTGGAAAGGCCATTTAATCATGCATTCTTTCTTCTAGTAATTGTTAAATATTTCTTATATGTGCCAAGCATTGTGCTAAACACAGATGTTACAGCGGTGGCAAAGGAAGACAAAGTCCCTAAACTCATGGAATATGCATCCTGAATTAATGTTGAATTACACTGTATGGTGAGAAAAGGCAGTAAAATATGCACTGTACCTGATATCTTTAAGAGTTTCAATGACTAAATGTATGTTAAATCTATAAAGAAGTTATGTGTGTACATTAGGGCACCTATACAGTCAAACTGTAATTGCTTTCTTCACTCACAGCCAAGTTAGGAAAAATTACCTCCTCATATTAAAGCTGATATGTTGTAGAGACATAAGTTATTTCTGCACACACAAAAAATGTTGCTGTTCATAATTGAAGGTTCAATTAGAGTATCTGGCATAGAGCATTGTACATGATGTATTTTCAGTGTTATCAGCAGTATTTCTAGTACTAATAATAATTGCTACATTTATATGCCCACTATGTAGCATTGCCCCAGACAACAGATGTATCACTTCATGTAACTTTCAGAACAATTCTGTAAGACAGATATCGCTATCCAGATTTCAGAGATTATGTTCTAAGAGGTTAGATAATTTGTTTTCTCTAACATCATTAGTAAGTGGCAGAACTTGGATTTAAATCAATGACCCCAGACTCCAAGGACAGTGCTCTTTCTGCTGGTTTCCTTTTTCTTAGTGTCTTGACAATGATCTTCTTGGTATATCCTTCAAGGGTGGGTATCCTTCAAGTCAAGGCCTGCTGCCTCTGATTTCCCTTGGTAAATTGTATAAATGCCCAAGGTTCTTTTGTGTTCTAAATTTATCTGACATGTTAAAAACTTTAGTTAGCAAGGAACTGTCATCAGCATAATCCCCTTATGATGACAGGAAATATAATATAGATCTTTCCTGTGATTTCTACACACATGTACACACACATATGGAGACAGAAAATTGTCAAAATACTTATGAATGCTTTTGTAACCTTTAATATTTTTATTAGTCTAATTACATGTGCACTTACTGCAATATGTCAGAAAGTTGTCTCAACATCCATCCTATCAATGTTGTGATTAATCCCATGGTAACTTTTTCCCTACGTTATTAAAAAAGTTCTTCTTGATTATTCAGGAATTAAAAAAAAATTAGATATTCTTTTCTTTAAGAGAAAATATCTTTAGGTTTCATTGCCCTACCATACATCCCAAAACTCCAAAGAAAGAGCCCATCTTAAAATAAATCACTGATTATTATAAATCATGAATATTAAACACTATCTTTAATTAAAAGGCTCATTATTACTAGATAGTGGTTCTAGCCATTGAACCAATTTTCATTCCATCATCAATTTTGTTTCATCTTTAATAGCACCAGTTGAGATTCCCTTCATTGTGAGCACCAAATAAAAGGAGAGCTTATTCAATTATTTGAGCCACTCAAATGAACAGTGCAGACATTGTGTGATAATTTAATTTGCCTAGTAGAGCAATTCTCTGTAATCTCCTCCTTCTCCCTAAAGTGACATAATGAAAAAGTATAAGAATTATCCATTATTTCATTAGGGATTCTATAGATACACCCATTCATCCCTCTCTCTGGCATCCTGTGGGTCAAGGTTACTTAGGAAATCCACCATTATTGTCACACTAGCCCACATATGGAATGGGTTTGTTGTGGTAGTGGTGGTTGTTGTTTTTTAATTTATTTATTTTTGGTCACACTGAGCGGCATGTCGGATCTTAGTTCTCAGACAAGGGACTGAACCTGTGCCCCCTGCATTAGAAGGTGATGTCTCAAACACTAGATCTCCAGGAAAGTCCAGGTGGTTGTTTTAAGAGCCTTATTGAAGTAATTCTGCAGAGAAGTTGAAATAGAAAGTAATTGGGTATTACTCTTGAGGTGGTAAACTTGCAGTGCTTATCTGCCATCATCAATTATACAGATAGGCAGTACAAAGTTTCAATAATGAGAGGTAAATTAGAGAAAACACAAAACTATGAAGGTTGGGAGAATGTTTTCAACCAGGACTTTTTTCCCCCACAATTCATGAATCCTGAGTATTGTCACTTGATAGCCACTCTATCAAGAATGAAGAATAAAGAAAATTTGGATTCCATCAAAGTCAAATACAACATAGGGTGTGGTAACCTCTCCAAACTATGTCTTAAAGTGTGGAAAACACAGTGGACTAGGGTGTGAACGCAAGTTCAGCAGCCTGTTTCTGCAGTCTCCTGGTTGTGCTGTCTCAAGGAAAATCACTGAACATCACAGAACCTGTTTCCTTGTGTCTGAGGGTGGGCTGCTAATTCCATCCTCACAGACTTGTGGGGAAGATCAAGTGAGAGTGTTTGGAAGGCACCCAAAAATCACAGAGTGCCACTTAAATGAGAGGGGTTATGGAGCTGATGGCAGATTCCTTGGCTGCTTTCCCAGGGACTTGAAGTAAGGCTCAGAAAAGTTAGGTAAATTTTTGTCCAAGGTCACGAGTATAGTAATCAGAGTTCAATATGTGTCTAAACTTTGTGCTCTTATCCACTAGGGTTCCATTTATTTTATGGCATACTATCCCCTCTACTAGGCTGAGGTTGTCTTATTGTCTTATTCTTATTCAGATCTCTCCTTGGCATATAGTAGGAGCTTAATAGTTGTTTCTTGAATAATTTTTGACATGTATTCACAGTAAATATTTATGGAGTGATTGTTAAGCAGTTATTGTTCGGTCGCTCAGTTGTGCCTGACTCTTTGCAACCCCATGGACTGAATGCAGCATGCCAGGCTTCCCTATCCTTTGCTGTCTCCTGGAGTTTGCTCAAATTCATGTCCATTGAGTTGGTGAAGGTATCTAACCATCTCATCCTCTGTTGTTCTCTTCTCCCTTTTGTCTTCAGTCTTTCCCTGCATCAGGGTCTTTTCCAGTGAGTCGGCTCTTCACATCAGGTGACCAAAGTACTGGAGCTTCAGCTTCAGCATCAGCCCTTGCAGTGAATATTCAGGGTTGATTTCCTTTAGGATTGACTGGTTTGACCCTGTTAAGCAGTAGTATTTACATTTATATGACTTGACATACCATGTTTTTCATTATTGAAGTACATGAATGGCACTATAATTTCACAGTTTGGATTAATATTTTTTGTGCATTTTTCTTATCATGAAGAACATATCCCAGAAATAGTTAGAAGTACTATGGATTTTAGTCTTTAATGCATGCTATTTTATAATGCATAATGTCTGCTTCAGATATTTTTTAAAATTTTCTCCAAGTAAAGATATGTGCGGGGAGCAGGGGAAGATTTGATTTTTGAGTATCTCTCATTAGTTTTGTGGAGAAGGCAATGGCACCCCACTCCAGTTCTCTTGCCTGGAAAATCCCATGGACGGAGGAGCCTGGTAGGCTGCAGTCCACGGGATGGCTAAGAGTCAGACACGACTGAGCGACTTCACTTTCGCTTTTCACTTTCATGCATTGGGGAAGGAAATGGCAACCCACTCCAGTGTTCTTGCCTGGAGAATCCCAAGGACAGGGGAGCCTGGTGGGCTGCCATCTATGGGGTCACACAGAGTCAGACACGACTGAAGTGACTTAGCAGCAGCAGCAGCAGCAGCATTAGTTTCGAGAAGTAACTATCTTTCTAGGCACAGAATTTGAGAGAAAGAATCAAATTAAGTAACACAATTCTAAGAGTGGCTCCTTCCTCTTAGTTCCTAGGCTGAGAGGTATGTTTAGAATTTGATTCTTAAATTTGGAGTTTGGAACTTGGTTCAGATATCTGATCATGAACTCAGGTATCTAGGAGAGTATCATGGGGATATTCAATGAATGTTTATCAGATTTACCTGACGCTCATATAATACTATAAACCAACTATATCTTAATTAAAAAAATAGGGACTTCCCTGGTGGCTTGGTAGTAAAGAATCCACCTGCCAATACAGGAGACGTGGGTTTGATCCCTGAGTCAGGAAGCTCCCCTGGAGGAGGAATGGCAACCCATTCCAGTATTCTTGCCTGGGAAATCCCATGGACAGAGAAGCCTGGAAGGCTACAGTCCATGGGGTCACAAACAGTCAGACACAACTTAGCGACTAAACAGCAACAAATAAAAAATACTCATTGGATTTAATGGATCTCAGTTCTGAATTTCAGGACGCCTGGATCCAAAGGCATATCTGATGTTATCAGATAACTTCTTGGAAGGGATTACACTGAGAAAAGGGATAGGCATTTACATTATCAGGAGAGGAAGTGTAAGTTTAGATTAAATATGGGAGTGTCTTTATATTTCTTAGAAGCTTATATTTATTTTTTACTTTTTAGTTTAAAACATTTTTTTATTGAAGTATAGTTGATTTGCAGTGTGTTAGTTTCTTGCGGGCAGCAAAGTGATTAAGTTATACATATTTTTTCACATTCTTTTGCATTATGATTTACTACAGGATAGTGAATATAGTTCTCCAGTGCTACACAGTACAACCTTGTTTATCTATTTTATATATAGTAGTTTGTCATGGCTAATCCCAAACTCCTAATTCATCCCTCCCCAAACTGTTTCCCCTTTGGTAACCATAAATTTGTTTTATATGTCTGTGAGCCTGTTTCTGTTTTGTAAATAAATTCACTTGTATCATTTCTTAGGTTCCACATATGAATAGTATCATATTGTATTTGTCTTTCTCCTTCTAACTTACTTCACTTAGTATGATAATCTCTGGGTCTGTCTATGTTGCTGCAAATGGTACTATTGCATTCTTTTTATGACTAGTAATATTCCACTGTAGGGCTTCCCTGGTGGCTCAGTGGTAAAGTCCAATGCAGGAGACACAGGTTTGATTTCTGCGTTGGGAAGATCCCCTGGAGAAGGAAATCGCAACCCACTCCAATGGGAAGTCGTATGGACAGAGGAGGCTGTGGACTACAGTCCACAGGCTGTAAAAAGTCAGACACAACTGAGCAACTAAAAACAACGGCAGTATTCCACTGTGTGTATGTATTTGTACCACATCTTCATCCACTGCTCTGTAGATGGACATTTATGTTGTTTCCATGTCTTGGCTGTTGTAAACAATGCTGCTTGGAACACTGGGGTGCATGTATAAGAAGGTTATATTTAAAATTAATCTATCATAATAGTCAAATCAGGTTAAAAAGAAATAGTCAAATTGTTTAGACTGCTCTAAGCCGACATTTGAAGCTTTCCCCTCCTAAAGTCTAACCATGTTATTTGATCGCCTCCTTATTAATCAATCTGTAAAAGAAAAAATCATATAAATATGGTAAATACCACAGATTACCTAACCAGAGGTCTTTCTCAGCTTCCTTTTCCCTAACCTGCCCAGTCATACAGAACCACTCTTCCTGCTTTGTTTATATCGCTGAGTGTCCCTGTTTCCAAATTATGCCCAGTGAAATAAGAGAGGGGCTTCCCTGGCAGCTCAGATGGTAAGGAATCTGCCTGCAATGCGGAGACCTGGGTTTGATCTCTGGTTTGGGAAAATTCACTGGAGGAGGGCATGGCAACCACTCCAGTATTCTTGCCTAGAGAATTCCATGGACAGAGGAGTCTGTTCATGGGGTCACAAAGAGCCGGACATGACTAAGTGAATCTGCTGGTGGTTTCTTGGAAAACATTTACTTCCCTGATTTAAAGGTACATAGGCAGCTGCTGTTATTTCTTTATATCCTTATTTCTGCCCAGGATTTGTAAACGATGCTCACAGATGTGGCAGTTTCTTTAACTTTGAGCTGCTAACATGAAGAAAAGTGACTATGTTAAGGACACCAGAGCAAAGAGACTGAGCCTTGAGTCCTTGATGGCATAGTTGAACGGCTAAGGTCAGGAATTGTCTGCCTTGGCTTCTTTATGTGAGGACAGAAGATTCATTTGTGTAAAGCCATAATTAGTGAGGTTTCCTGTAACTTTCACCCAAAAAGTCAACGTCTAGAATTGGTGGAGAAGCCCCAGGAGGACTCAAGGAAGCACCCGAGAGTTAGAAGGCAAGTGAACTGCCCATTCTTATTCTCAGAAAAGAGCATTTTGGTTCTACTTTGGCCCAATATTGAGATAATAGAGCAGTATTAGCTGTGTCTTACTTGTGACCCTTCCCTGAAAGCCAATCAACTAGGTCATGAATAAAATTGAGAGAGAAAATACATGGGTAACTTTTTTCTTCATTTCTTGAGGAAGATACCTCTTGAGAACATCACTAGTGTGTAAAACCTGTTGGTTAAATTCTTTTTAAATGTTTACCTAATGTGCTCCATGAAAAAGTCCCTGTGCTGTGTTTATTTACTTAATAAATATTTATTGAGTATCAGCAAAACCAAACATAGCCTCTCTCTTATAGAGTATAGCCTGATGACACAATGTATATGTATTTTATAATATTTGTGTTATAAAATGAACATATTTTTACAAGCTAAAGTAAGTACCATGAAATAAAGGGACACAGTTATGAGAGTACATATAATAAGCTCATCTGGCTTTTGAGATAGCAGGGGATTCTTTACCAGCTGAGCCACAAGGGAAGCCTAAGAATACTGGAGCAGGTAGCCTATCCTTTCTCTAGTGGATCTTCCTGACCCAGAAATTGAACCGGGTCTCCTGCATTGCAGGCGGATTCTTTTCCAACTAAGTTATTTGCTTGCTTACTATCATAAGCCCATTGGACTTTTGAGATACTAGTGGTTGGGAGAAAGTCCTGTGCAAGTGGTACTTGAGTAATAAAGAAAGAGTGGGTGTTAACTAAGCATAAAAGAGGGGGAAAGGCATTCCCAGGAAAAGGAAGCACCTGCACAGGAATTCAAGAGAGAAGGCAGTGTGGTGAGTTTGAGGATCTCAAAAGATCATTGTGGTTAGAGTGCTAAGAATAAGGGAGTCTGGAAATATAGGCAGCAGCCAGGGTTTTGTTGTCTATCTTAGAGTCTTTGGTCTTTACCCTAAGAACTGTGAAAAGCCACTGAAGATTCAAACAAGAGTCATAAATACTTTAGTGTTTTGAGAAGACCAGTCTGGCTGCATCATGGAGAATGGATTATCAGGAAGCCAGTCTAAATGCATCTAGATAATTAAGTATTTATTGCATTAATTCAGGTGGGAGATAATGGTAGTTTTGACTAGAGAGGTTCTGTTAGTGGTGGTTGGGATGCTGTTGGGGGTGGAAGAAATACATGGATTTGAGAATTTTATTCAGGAGGTAAATGGACAGATTTGGTGCTAGTTTGGATACAAATTGTAGAGAAAAGAGGGCTATGATGATTGACTCCAAAGTCCTTTGCTTGCTACCTAGATGGATCATGGTACTACCCTCTCAGATTAAGAAGACAGAAAGAGAACCAGAATCAAAGGAGAGTGTTATGTTTTATTCTTGGATCCCCTGATTGTGCTAAATGGGCTTAAAATTGGTAGTGATGAAGGGGGATGATAAAATTTGATGGAAAAGCTTTGGTCACATTACTACTCTGTTTATTATTGGCAATGTTTTCATTATTTTTGTTACCACTTACTTTTCTGATGTCTTTAATTGACCATGAATTCCTTACTGTCATGGAGGGTCTCAGGATAAATTACTTATGTATAGCATCTTAATAACTTCTTCTAAGACATTGTTCTTTGGAGGATGTTTCTCTTTACCTGCCCAGAGCCTTTTTGTAGCTAAAAAGTACACAGTGATTCTGACCTAAAACATAGGAGACATTTGATTCAAAATAATGAAGTTTCTTTTTCTCATTGGTTCTGCTGGGGAAAAATCTATATTTGGAAAATGATTATCTTTTTATCGCTTTTATTTTTTAGAAGTTTTAGATTTTCAGAAATATTAAAGAAATGTCGTGGAGAGTCCCACATATCTGCAACATAGTTTATTATTAACATCCTTCATTAGCGTGAAACATTTTTTAAAATTAATTAACCAATGTTTGTACATTGTGAATAATTAAAGTCTATTCTGTATTCATATTTCCTTGATTTCTACCTAATGTCCTTTTTCTTTTTCAGGATCCTATTCAAGTTATCACAGTACACTTCATTGTCTTCTTGGGCTCCTCTTCGTGGTGACAGTTTCTTAGCTTTCCTTGTTTTTGATAACCTTACAGTTTCATGTAGAACTGATCAGGTATATTACAGAATGCTCCTATACTGAAACTTAATGTTTTTCACATCATTAGACTGGATTTGTGGGTTTGGGGAGGAAGAGCATAGGTAAAGTGTTATTCTCATGATATTGAATCAAGATGTACATAGTATCATATGACTCACCACTATTGATGTTAACTGAATACCTAGCAGAGACAGTGTTCGTAAGGTTTCTGTACTGTGAAGTTACTGCCTGGTCCTGAGCCTTCCCATACTGTATTCTTTGGAAGGAAGTCAGTATGCACAGCCCACTCAAGGAGTGGGGAATTATTTGGAATTCTTCAGCATGGGAAATTTCTCTTCTTATTTAGTTATTCAATCAATCACTTATACACTTGGACTCTAAAAATTTTATTTTTTAACTTCAGGTTGAAATTCAGTACTATTTTATTTATACTGTTGCTTAAACTGTTCCAGCTCTGGCTATTGGGTGCTCTTTAGGTTGGCTCCTGTGTTCCTTTAACATACCTCCAACACTATGGGTGTTTTTGGTGTTTTTCCCTCTTTCTTACTTTTTGGCATTACAGGGTACTCTGGATCCATCTTGTATATATCTTGACCCAGTCCTAGAATCAGCTATTTTCCAAGCAACTCTCATTCATTTTATCATAGAATAGTTTAAGAAATTTAGATCTGGATGCTAGGCATACTCATTGCTATTGGGTGTCATTTCTTTTAGGCTTGCTCAACTGACAGAGCAAAGAAGTATATCAGTTCAGTTCAATTCAGCCACTCAGTCATGTCCAACTCTTTGCTTCCCCATGAACCACAGCACGCCAGGCCTCCCTGTCCATCACCAACTCCTGGAGTTTACTCAAACTCATGTCCATCGAGTCAGTGATGCCATCCAGCCATCTCATCCTCTGTCTTCCCCTTCTCCTCCTGCCCCCAATCCCTCCCAGCATCAGGGTCTTTTCCAATGAGTTAGTGGCCAAAGTATTGGAGTTTCAGCTTCAACATCAGTCCTCCCAATGAACACCCAGGACTGATCTCCTAGTATGTACTAATCTAGTGCACACAAGTTTCTATCAATATTTATATTTCAAGTAATTATCTATATCAAGAAGCAAGACCTCTTACTGATGTCACTAACTAATCCATTACAACACAGATCACTCTAGCGTCTCCTTTTGCTTATCTGTAAACCCCCACTCCAACAGTGAGAAACCTGGTTCCCACAATCTGCCTTTCATTTATTTAATTGTTCAATCCAGTATGCATGCATAGCAGATCAGAATTGTTACCCATCCACCCATGGGCAGAAACTTTGCCAACTAGAATATGATGCTCATGTGCAGCTTCTTTTGCCTTTTCCTTACAAATTCTACCCTTTATCAAAGTTTGTTATTTCAGCACCTTTTCCCCCACCCATTTCAAAGAAATTATTTCATTCATTTGTAGTGCAGTTAGATTCTCTTGTCACAGTCTTCATTCCTTCCTGGGATCTTGACCTCCCCAAAGATCTTTTTTCTAATTTGTGCACACGAAGGTTTACTCTTTGTGCTATAAGTGTCTGTTTGCTGTTGTCCAGTTGCCAAGTCATGTCTGACTCTTTTGCGAACCCCATGGACTGTAGTCCTCCAGGATCCTCTGTTCATGGCATTTCCCAGGGAAGAATACTGGAGTGGGTTGCCATTTCCTTCTCCAGAGGGTCTTCCTGACCCAAAGATTGAGCCCACATTACCTGAATTGCAGGGGGATTCTTTACTGCTGAACCACCAGGGAAGCCACAAAAGGGTCTATACATTTTGACAAAAGCACTGTGTTACACATCCAGTGTCATATAGAACAATTTCACAGCCCTAAAAATCTTACCAAACAGAATGCTTTTGTCTTCTCAAAAGTAAGTGAAAACTTCTAGTAAGAGGCAGGAATGAATGCACACTTATGTAACTCCCTACTCTGAAGCTCCAAAAATGAGCACAATCAACTAAAAATAGAAAAAGGAAACTCTATAAATAATGAAATAGCCACCATAAACCACTATCACAAGCCCAGAATATCCTTGAGCTCTGATGAAATTTGGTTCAAGGAGGAAATCCAAGTTGATAACATCTGCCTTATTTTTGTACAAACAGCTGTTTTCAGGAAAGGGCTCTGAAGGGCCATAATAAATGCTGCTGTCGTGATGACTGTTACATAGGTAAACTACGGGACAAGCAGACAAGCTTGTCCCCTGGCGTCTCATTTTCTCATCACAAAGCTTTCAAAGAGGACTGAAAAGACCACATGATGATCCCATTTTATTTTCTCCAATTCACCATCCTAAACTGGAGAGGCAGCCCGGAGTCCAAGCTGGGTCATGGAGCCAGATCCAGCTTTGTCACTACTGGGCAATGCTAATTGAGCAGAAATAAATAAGCACTAACCACTGAGCAGAAGTTTGCTGAGATGTAATATTCAATGCTTTGACCCTGTAATCTATCCAGGAAGATCTGCTACCCTGGAAGGAAAAGAAGGAAAAGCCTCCCTTTCCCCTACAAGACCAGGCATGCTCCCACACCCACACCCACACCCCCTCCACATTACAGAGAAGCTTTAATGCTGTAAAAAACAAATGGAGGGTGGGACAGAATGACCACCTCCTTTCTGGAGAATATGGATACATTTCTATACTCAGGTCAAGCAGCATTGGGGACCTATGGTCCAGATGGGTGTGCCATCCATTTATTGGCTTTTAATTTCATCTCTCTCAGCCCTAAAACCAATGTCCTTCCCTTCTGGTGTTGAGAGATAAGAATAGCTCACACTTAGGAAATGCAAGTCTAGAGAAATCATCAATGCCTTGAGACCAAAACTGGCTTCTCTCTCCATTGACAGACTAAAACATATCACCTGCTCAGAACCAGAGAGTAGAGTGTTCTCTTGCAAAGGGTCAGATATTTTTGTCAATAATTTACTCTGACAGTGTAAAAATAGCTGGGCTCTAGGAAAAGAGATCCAGGTTTCTGATGCTCATTTTGCTATTATAGCCCTTCTAAATCTTATTTTTAGTGGCTATTAGTTTTAAAGCCCCTACAATGGAACAGGTCTGTTAGACAATCTTTAGCCAATAATTTCCTTTCCATTCTGAAACAATTTAGTACATTATCTCAGCCCAAGAATAGGGAAAGGGGAGGGGTAGCATTTTCCTTAAATGATGTTACTAATGTAACTGGTAGTGTTAGTGGCTCCTTAAACTCTCTCTTGAGAAGAAGCTGTAAACACTGTCAGTCTTAACATCTGAGCAACCAAATAAATGGGAGATTAAGATCACCAAGCTCTTGCTGAGTGTTTGCAATTCAAATGTACGCTTAACTTCCTTTGAATCTCAGAGAGTTCTGAGTTTTTACCTCTTAGCTCTGGAGGAATTACGAATGTTAGCACTGGGAAATTAACTCATAAGGTGTTAGTGCTGAAGGGCTTTTAATATCCCTTTGTTTCACAGATAAGTAAACAGGAGTTCACAGAGGTTGGGAAGTTTACCTTAGGTCACAGAGCTGGTAAGAGGCAGAAAGGACTAGAATGTGCTTGGATTCCTGGAGAAATGGTCTTTATGTTTATCATGTCACTGTATGCACAAGCCCAGGCACCAACTAACTCCCAGTGTCGATGCAGTTTGCCATTTTCTCCTTTGTAGTTGAGCCTCAGTTTATACGTCTGAGATTTGCAATAAAAATGCTTGCCCTCATAGTTTGCCTATGATGCATGTGAGAAATATGTGAAGTGGCTAAGTGTGTATACACATGTGTATGTGTGTATATAGGTGATGATAATTTTGCAGCTTCATCAATCTCCAACCATTCATATTTCACAAGACAAAAGCTCTAATAGCCCAGCATTCAGCAATTATTTTCAGATTATGTTAATGTGTTTTTTTCTCAAAGCACTTCACTTGTAGAGATTGCAATCTGTTTACATGGGATGCTGAAATGAGAAGTCTATTATTAGCTTGGAAGTAGGCAATGCCAGATAAAGAATTTGCCTTTACTTGGATATCATAAGCTAAGATGCTAAGAAAGGCTTGGCGTGGGAGCTGTCCTGACTTTATTCTCAGCTCTTTCAGTCTTACTTCAATATTCCTGCAGAGGGGAAAGTGACAAGTTAGTGAGTTTCAAGGGTTTTGTACCACTTACATGTCAGTCTGGACTCTCTTATTCCAAGGGCTCAGGTGCCTCAAAAATGAGTCTGTGGTTATAAGAGTCACTTGATGTGGAAACAGACAGTCAAGAATATGCCTTCCCTCAGCATTGTGAGCTTAGGAGGAGAAGCTGTGTCTTATTCATCTTGTATCCCTAGGCCTCACGAGAACATAATAATGATTAGTGAAATACAAAGCAGGGCATGTCTTTACTTCTCAGTACAATTATCCCAGTCAGATAATTAAAGATTGAGCTCTAAAAACAAAACAGAAAAATTCTAGAAGAAAATATAGGTGAAGACTTGTATGAGTTTGAAGTAATACCATATGCAGAAATTACCAAGGAAGCTTAATAGTTTTGATCAGGTAATCAGTTCTCATACAGAAGAAAACAACACAAGATTTAAAAGGAATTTGTGAACTGGGAATGAGATTTGGAACTTGCACAGTATAGGTTAATACTGATTATGTATAAAGATCACTGGAAAATGATGAATATCCCAGTTGGAAAAAAAAAATGGAGAAAGATGTGAATAGGCACTTCACTATAGAAGAAATGTAAGAGTTCAATAAACATGACAACATATTAATTCTTATTAGTAAACAAAGTTGCATGTCTGAGAACAAGGAGGTAGTATTTGCAGCTATGAATTGAACATAGGTTTTGAGAACATCATAATGCCTAGCATTGACTGGGTGTTGTTCTTATGTATTACAGGTAGGGGTGTGAATGGGTAAACTATTGTGCATCATATTCTCAGTATCTTAAAGTCATGTTTGCCTTTTGATCCAGCAGTTACATTTTTAAGAAATATTTGGAGGAGTGTACAAGATACATATGTAAAAATATCTAGTAAAGCATAATTTATAACATTAAAAAATTAGAAACCTCCTAAGTGTCCCCAACCAGGCTATTTGTTTAAAAATTATGATATATGAGAACATATTAAAATCTTCAAAGTGTGATATATTAAAATGATATAATGGGATCTTTGCCACTAATAACAGTGATAATACAGAAGTGTAATTATTGCTATAGAAATGTGTTTATGATCTATTACCCCATGAAAAGAACATTTCCAATAGATTTATTTGATGACATATGAATTGAAAAAGTCACCAAGGTTAATACTTCAAATACACATATATATATTGAAGACAGCTATCTCTGGATAGTGGAATGACAATTGGTTCTTTAATTATAAAAGAAAGAAATCATTTATGTATACACTCAAACTTTTTCTAGACTTAGTATGTATAATACACCCTAAATAAAGGAATAGTAATGATTTAAAACACAGGAGAAAAACACAAAATTCATTCATGGATATTATTAAAACTATATTGAGTCTCTTATGGAATTATTTTCAGACTTAGACTGTAGCAAGCTTCAGTTTGGGTTCCCCAGACGCTGATTGAGTCAAGGATCAAGTGCAAGTTTTCGCTTTGGAAAACGTTAGTAGGACAGTGGGGAAATGAGAGAGGGAGGAAAAGAAAGCTAGTAAATTTTCTCTTGGGAAGAAAATACTATTGTAAGTAGAGCTTAAGTTTGCTAAGAAACTCAAGGGAACTGTGAGGGACATGTGCTACAGAATTCTATTGCCTAAGAGGAAAGGCAGCTAAGATATATATCCACCACCTCCTATCAGTCACTGGCTGAAAGCTGTTCCTGGGGTGTATAAATTTCCAGAATTCCTGGACTTCTTTACTTCCAGGCAAAGAGAGGCAGGTCCTGGCACTTGGGAATGGCCTGTGTGTGAGTAGAAATAGTCAGGGCTGAGATCAGATGGCAGGACAGCAACAGATGGAATTGGAAATCTGTCCATTAGTAGGTGAAGACAGTTTGGGTCATGAAGAGAAAGACATTTATTTGCATCAAGTTATGTAATTAATGACTGAGCCAGCCTCAGACCACATCTACTAACTTCCATCCAGGGCCTTTTCATTGCATGACGACTAGGTCCATCTTTGTCATGGTCACTTCTAAGCATGACCAACCTAGACAGCATATTAAAAAGCAAGACATTACTTTGCCAACAAAGGTCTGTCTAGTCAAAGCTATGGTTTTAACAGTAGTCATGAATGGATATGAGAGTTGGACTATAAAGAAACCTGAGCATTGAAGAATTGATGCTTTTGAACTGTGGTGTTGGAGAAGACTCTTGAGAGTCCCTTGGACTGCAAGGAGATCAAACCAGTCCATTCTAAATGAAATCAGTCCTGGGTGTTCATTGGAAGGACTGATGCTGATGCTGAAGCTCCAGTATTTTGGCCACCTGATGTGAAGAACTGACTCATTTGAAAAGACCCTGATGCTGGGAAAGATTGAAGGCAGGAGGAGAAGGGGATGACAGAGGATGATATGGTTGAATGGAATCAACTGACTCAATGAACATGAGTTTGAATAAGCTCCGGGAGTTGGTGATAGACAGGGAAGCCTGGCATGCTGTAGTCCATGGGGTCACAAAGAGTTGGACACGACTGAGTAACTGAACTGAACTTAAGCATGTTATGTACTGAAGCTCTCTCCATTAAATATAGGATGCAAAATTCATGTGGTCTTATTCCATCTACCGACTACCAGCCCCACTAAGAAGAGTTTTCAGGTCAGTGATTTGTAAATGGATTTAATCCACACAGCCCTTATTTCTAATAAGAGTTTACGAGGATAATGAATCCACAAAACAAGAGAATGTATTGTTTCTCAGATGGAAGGGAATGAAGGGGTCCTCATTATATTAGAACCCTAAGGAGGAATTTCAAGTAATATGTTTTTAAAACACTCATTTCCCATGTATTTTGGCCAGAGGAAAAGGGAATTATCCCAAGGAGTCTCAGGTCAACAGTGGTTTAACAGAAGCTCATAGAGGAGAAGAAATAACTCTTAAATGCATGTGTTGTCAATTGTAAGGTGAAAGTTTTTCTTGGAAAAAAACACCACTTCTTTACTTTTTTGGCTAAATGCTCTTTGTTGGATATTTAACTAGAATGACTGGACCCAGATGTCCCCTGAGAACTTGTTTTGTTTTAGAAGAGTAAAGGGGGGGGTAACTCTTTCAAAAATGACCACCTTGAATTGATATCTCAAAATTCAACATAACCCAGCACACTGCAGTTGTTTGCAAATAACCTTCGTGTATTTTTAAAAACAGTTTTTTCCTTTCTGGGTAATTTGTTTATAAAATGACTCATTTCTCCTATCCATACTTAGGATGCGTGATGAGGCAGTATGTTTAAATACATGACCTGTCTTTGAAAACCTTGTCAAAATTGAGCTGTTTTCTATTTTCATCATTTAAACCATTCACTTGAAATATGCAGATAATTATGGATAAAACTAGTATCTACTTCAGTCTCAAGTACTAAGCTTGATTTAACTGGTTATTTATACTGACAGTTTACTTCACATATATTGCTGTTTAAGCATGAACATAGGGGTCTAGGGGTTAAGTACATAGGTACATGGCTTCGGAGGCAGACAAATGTGGGTTCAAATCTCATGACCATGAATTTTGAGACTAATGCTCACCATGCTTGAAAAACAGACTGTGCTGGGTATTGTGGCTGGCACATAGTAAAGTGCTTAAAAAGTGGTACTTATTGTTTTTTTATTTGATGTATACAGACTTAGGTCAGGAAAAAATAATTTCTGCTGTGAAATGTGATTAGCTATTAAACATAAAATTTTCTTAGGCAAATTTGTTTCAAGGGCATGTCAAATATTATGCTAGTGAGAAAACCAGTATGTTGGTTAAAAAAAAGTCTGCCTGATCTAAGGGGTATAAAACTGATGTGTAATATAGCTGTGTGTGTGTGTTCTAAGAAAGATTACAGGTTCACTCCACAAGGTTGTTAAAACATCATATCTTTATGATTTGTTAGAAGGAAATGTGTAGCAGGTGGTCCAGTGACAGAGACTACCAGTCAGAGACAAATATATCAGCTTCAAGAAACAAACAAGAATGCATCTGAGTCTAAAATTAGAATAGCAAAATTCCTCCTCAAGAGTGGTACTTATTAGGTCAAACTAACATGAAAAAAGGAAACAGTGACAACAGGGACAGAAAACAGAGTGAAAGCAACATTTAAAAAATTTTTTGTGACCATGGTTTAGTGTATTGCTTGAGATTGATGCATAAGATTTAAATATAAGGAATCCTATTATATATGTGTTTTTATTGTAGATTATTTTTCACAAACTTTTTCTAAATTGTAAATTACATTTTAAATAAACTTTAATGAAGTATGCATCTGTTAAAATAGACACATTTTGAGCATGACATTTTGGTGAATTTGACAAATGTCACCACCAGCCTGATGAAGATGGAGGAGAGCCCCACCCCCCCAAATTTTACCCAGGCTGCTTTGCGGTCAGTTATCCTCACTGGCTGCCCCAGGCAATCTCTGATCTGATCTCTACCCCTGAAATGTTAGCTGATTTTTATTAGTGAATCACACTAAATATGAGTGAATATTACTTTTGCCTGGCATGGAACATCACAGAAATGGAATCCCACATTATGCACTCTTTGTGTCTGGCTTTTTTTCACTGAGCACATATCTTTGAGTTTCAGCCACATTGTTTGCATTATGGCGGCCATAAAGACATGCTCCTCAGAACTCAGGCTGCGGGGAACATAACTGATCAAAGGCCAGGCTGCTGTGCCCTGAGTTCACCACGGTGGTCATGGCTGAGGTCCTACGTCCTTCAGGCTGCTCCCAGCTGAGCACTGCTGTGGAGAGATTCTAAGGACTTTCTGACCATCAGCTTTGGCTCAAGTATGCCCTATTGGCCTGGCCAAAATCTTCTTAGAACTCTGCCGTTGTCTAAGATGCTTCTTATACAATCTTCATTCTTCTCTTCTTTCCTTCACAACAGCCATCTCCTGACACTGGCTTCCTCCTCTAATCCTCCCATTTTTCTCTAAAGGTGTTTTCATCAAGAAGTAGTCCATTGTTGTTTGTTTATTTATTTTAAATATTTATTTATTTTGGCTGCTCTGGGTCTTCCTTGCTGTGCCAGGGCTTTCTTTAGTTGCAGCCAGTGGAGGCCAGTCTCTAGTTGCTGTGGAGGGATTCTCATTGAGGTGACTTCTCTTTATGTGGAACACGGGCTCTAAGCACGTGGGTTTAAGTAGCTGTGGTGCTCAGGCTCAGTTGTCCCACAGCATGTGAAATCTTCCCAGACTAGGGATTGAACCGGTGTCCCTTGCATTGCAAGGCAGATTCTTAACCACTGGACTGCCAGGGAAATCCTCCCAGCATGTTTAATTTCATCTTATTGTTTGCTTCTTAGGGAATCTGAACTAACTCATTTGCTATTAAATAGTTCATTCATTTTTATTCAGGAGAAGGGAAAGGCAACCCCCTCCAGTATTCTTGCCTGGAGAATCCCATGGACAGAGGAACCTGGTGGGCTATAGTCCATGATGTCTCAAAGAGCCAGACACGACTGAGTGACTAACACTTTCGCTTTCCTTTTTATTGCTGATTATTATTCCATTTTAAGAATTTATTAGATCTGTTTTTCCTTTCTTCTGTTAATGGACACCTGGGATGTTTCCTGTTCTTGACTACTATAAATAAAATTGCTATGAAAACTTATGTAAAAGTTGATGGGTTTTCACTTATCTTGGATAAATACTTAGGAGTATGCTGCTGGATCAAATGGTAAATGTATGTTTCACTTTAAAATATACTGTCAAAATGCTTTCCAAAGCAGCTAAACTCTTTTCCATTTGCACAAGCAATGTGTAAAAGGTCTTTTTACTCCACATTCTCACTAATATCTGCCATCAGTCCTTTTGATTTTAGCTGTTTCACTATATGCATATTGATTTTTCATTGCCCTTCCCTGATGACTAAAGATTTAGAGAATGTTTTTAACTGCCTTTGGCCATACATATATTTATTTTTTGAAAATTATGTGTTCAACTCTTTGACCATTTTTATTGGACAGTTTATTATCTTATTGTAGCATTCTAAGAGTGCTTCATAGATTATGAATGCAAATTCTTTGTCAGTATATGTATTGCAGACATTTTCTCCCAGTTCTTGGCTTACATTTTCATTTTCTTACTTATGTCTTTTGAAAAACAGCTGTTTTATTTTTGATAAACTCCAGTGCATCAAGTTCTATGTTTTTCAAGTTAGCAATTTTTTTTTTTTTGTCTTCTGTCTGTAAAAAATCCTTGCCACAATGTTGGCACCTCTTTGAAAGTTATATATCATAGTTTTTATGATTAGTTCTGTGATTGATTTCTGTTATTTTTTCCTCTGTAGTATGTGGAAGGGGGTTGAGGTTACTATTTTTCGTGTAGATATAAAATTGTGCTATTACTGCCTGTTGAAAAGATAATCCTTTTTCCCTTAATTTATCTTTATCCGATTGTCAGGACTCAGTTGACTTTGTGTGTGTGGTTCTTTTTCTGGACTTCTAGTTCATTGATCTTTATGTCTATCTTTATTCTAATACCACATGGTTTTATTACTATAGCTTTAAAGTAAGTAAAGATAGTATCATCCTCCATCTTTTTTCTCCTTTTTCCCAAGGTTATCGTGTATATTCTAGGTTCTTTGCATTTTCATATGAAGTTTAGAATCATCTTGTCTATTTATACCAAGAAGAATGCTGGGACTTTGATTGGGATTGTGTTCATCAATTTGGGGGAGAATTGACATCTTAATAATATTGAGTTTTGAATTATGTACTGTCTGTTTTTCAAATGTTTGTAAAGACATGTTTCACATTATCATGAGAAGGCTAGTGTGGGACCAGTCATTCCATCATATCTGAAGGGGAAAGCTGACAATTCTAATTGTATATAGAATTCCCAATAGGCCATTGCTAGTGACTTTTCTCTAACTGCAAACAAAGCTTTCCCAGTATCAGTTTTTTTTTTTTTAATGAAGTATAGTTGGTTTACAATATTGTTGTAGTTTCAAGAGTATAGCAAAGAGATTCAGTTACACATACTTATATTCTATATATGTATTTATTCTTTTTCAGATTCTTTTCCATTAAAGGTTATTATTCTACAAGATAGTGAATATAGTTACCAGTGCTATACAGTAGATCTTTGTTGTTTATTTCATATATAGTAGTGTGTGTATATTAATCCCCAGTTCCTAATTTATTCCCCGCCTCTTCCCATTTCCAGTTTGGTAGTCATAACTTTGTTTCCTATGTCTGTGAGTATATTTCTGTTTTAATGTGAATTGGTATAGCCACTCTGGAGAAAACTAAAACTAGAGTTAGCATATGATCCGGCCATCTCACTCCTGGGTATATATCCAGAAAAGACAAAAACTCTAATTATAAAAAAATATATGCACCCCAGTTTTAGTTTTGGTGCTTTTTCCTCCCTTTCCTTTGATGTAAGGGAGTAGGGGAAAAAAACAAAACAAAACTAGAAAAACCTAATCATCTTAGGCAGCCAGAGTCCATCAGTACAGAGGCAAGCAAGGTAAATGAGAAAGAAAAATTTTGTAAGACCAAAGTTTGAATACTGGCTTCATCTCCACTGGTATGGTCTTCAGCAAGCTACTTAATTTCCTCCAATTTTAGGTTTCTCATTAGAAAAACAGGTCTAATCCTACCCTGCTTTTTCCACAGGGGTATTTGAAGTCCCTTGTAAAATAATGTAATGCCTGAATATGAAACCACTCTCTAAACTTTAAGGCACCAAACACAAGTAAGAATTATTTTTATTTTTCCTTAGTAAAATGAAGTCCTGTCCTGTCAGACCACTCTAGTTTGCCTCCCCCCTTCTCCAATTACTTGGCTATTTGTCTCAGGATTCTTTTCTGCCCCCTCTTTTTTTGTTATTTTGTAGTTTGCAGGCAGAGGGAGGCCTCTGAGCACTCAGCTGGTAAGAAACTCTCTCCAAAGCATTTACCTGCGGGAAATGTTCCTCTTCTCTATGGGATTATGCTGGGAAATAATACATTTTGGGCTTTCAGTCAATCAAGACAGCAACGGCAAGAAAACCTGTTTACTTTCACTTTGAGAGGAAAATGATGCTTTTCATTTTATAAGATTTCCTTATTCAAAAATGTTTTTGCGTATTTTAACAAAGTTTAAGATGTAACTTCTAAAAGGTTATGGTTTATAGGAAAGTGTCATGACTGAATCCACCGCTGGCAGAAATTGTTCTGGCTTTGATATCTTCTCATCTCTTAGAGACCTGAGCCCCACAAGTTTTCAGAAATGCTGATGCATGAGATAGAGCGCCAACCTTCTCTTAGTATATCACCAAAAACAGAACCTATGGATACCCAGCTTTTCTTGATAGTTCTGGCTAGTCTAAAGTCTGGAAGCCAGACTTCTTTCCTCCTGATCTTAGCTCCTCCTCTTGTTAGCTATGTGACCTCAGGAAGTTATTCAGTCTCTCTAGGCCTCATCTTTTCTCATCTATGAAATGGGTTAATATGAGTTCTAACACAGAGCTGACATAGGATTGAGTGAGTTAATAATATAAAGCAGTTAGAATAGTGCTTTGTGTGTGGTAAGCACACAAAGATTCGATAAACATTGTATTAAAAAATGTTCCCTTGTTCTTGTGCTATTCTTTTAGTAAGCATGATACAAAACTTATTATGGTACGAAATTTATTGGCAGGAACTAGTCTAGTTTTTGAGGATCTGAATTAAGTGGGCAGGAATATTGACATTTTCCAGTCAGTTATATTCCATAACCAAGGAACTTCTGCAACTCACCATCAACAAACTTGAACAGATTGCGGTTTTGGGGGAAATAGCTAAGCTTATATAACTTATGACTTGAAACATGATCTTAAAGTTCAAAGTCCCTCCTTTGGTTGTAGTCAATCTGACTGCTTCATAGGTGGAAGTTGAGAACACCTGTGGATTTCTGGAACTGTCTGTTTCATCATGGCCTTGGATGGGAGTTTGTGACAGGAGAGGGTAGGGTGCTTTCCTCTCACAGTGCCATCCACAGTATCCACAGAGATCTCCTGGCACCTTATAAGCATCTCCAATAAGTGATATTTCCCTCTGTGCATTACAAATTGTTTGTATTACTAAGTCTAGATTCCCTGTTAGCTTGGATTCTTTGTAGAAAGAGTCATCTGAGCCCTACCATGGTTCCAGGCACTTAGTGGGCAATTAGTAAATGCTAAGATAGCTTTAAATTAATTCCTGGTTTTACATTTCAGTCTTCTCCTGTGTCCCTTTATGTTGGCTGGCCATTTGAATAACTGGTTAAAAGAGAAAAATCAATTAGAAGATAGTAGTCAGTCCCATTCTTTGTTGAAAAACATGCTTTGTGCGTGTCTATATTCTTTGCTCCTAAGGAGAGAATTGGGATTCACATCGACCTAAGGAGAAGGAACTTAATGTCATTATCTCAACAATGTGTATTTAACCATCACTCTGACTTTCTTGAAAACTTTTGCTCTTGACTCTTTTTAAATCTATTTTCCACGTAGCAGCCAGAGAAGTCTTCTGAAAATGCAAGTTGGCTCATTCATCTTCTCTACTTAAAACTCCTGAATGGCTTCCCGTGGGACTTAGAGTCAAACCCACATTACTGTGGCTTCCCAGACGCTTGTGCTTTAGCCCTTGCTGAACTTCTAGTTGACCTTGAAGCCATTCTCCCTCTGATCCTCTGTGTTCTAGTTGTGCCTAAGTTTCTTACAGGTCCTCAAGCAAGCCCTTTCCAGCTTTGAAGGCTTAGCACACATTTTTTTCCTTTGTTGTTCCTCTCTTCTCTGCTGGTTTTCAGATGCTTGCTGTTTCTTCTTTTGAGCCCTCCCTGAGAACCACTCTAGAGGAGAAGCTCTTCTTTAATTGACACTACAGCACTCTGTTTATACCTTTCTTAACAATTTACCACTATTCATTAATTATGCACTTGTTAATGAGCTGCTTTTTTTTTTTTTGATAGCAATGTATAAGTCTTATGAGGTATTGGACTAAATGTATTCCTAATGATATATAAATATATACATTTGTAAAGCTGTAAAACTGCAGAAGTTTCATAAAGTTGGTGTTTGTCTCTATGAATATTATATTCCCAGTGTCAACCATAATGCTGGTTCCTAGTAAATAGTTACTGAAATAGTATGTATTAATTGAAATTTTCAGATCTAATTTGAATCCGTTTTCTTGTTTTACCAGGCAGGGAGAGAGTGTTTGGAAGTGCCATATGCCAGTATAAAGCGTGTTGGTGCTGAGTGTATGTTCAGGTCTTCAGACTCACTGTGTTGAGTAGACTTCTTATTTTGGTGGAGCCATGAGGGAATTGTGTCTGAGAGGAAGGCAATGCATTAGATCAAAAGGAAGTTATAAAGAGCCAGATTAACCAGGTTTCCACGTAGAGAGCTGAATCCTTATTACCCCAAGCCCTGAAGAGGTCCTCATGAAAGAGACAGCCTGGTATCCAGTTACACACAAGATATCTGGGGATAATGAAATGTAATCCTTGTGCTTAGTACTTTCCAATGGGCTGCGGAAGGGTAAGGAAACTTACTATGATTAACATTATTTCCAGATATACTGTTTTTGATCCTGTAGGTATTTTTGGCTGTTTTCAAATGATTTCAGCAATTCACAAAGAAGGGCCAGGAATTATTAATATTTATTCATAATAGACATACATATGCAAATAAATATTTATTTTCAGTAGACCTCAAACTGTAACATGTTTTGCACACAAACAGAAATCAATCAAAATAAATCTTGAATTCAATGTACATATGTATCCTGTTGGGGATGATGAAGTCAAAGCCACAATCAGCCTGCCTACACATGAGGTCTCTATTACACAGGACTGCTGCTGCTGCTAAGTCACTTCAGTTGTATCCGACCCCAGAGATGGCAGCCCACCAGGCTACCCCATCCCTGGGATTCTCCAGGCAAGAACACTGGAGTGGGTTGCCATTTCCTTCTCCAATGCATGAAAGTGAAAAGTGAAAGTGAAGTCGCTCAGTCATGTCCGACTCTTCACGACCACATGGACTGCAGTCACCAGGCTCCTCCATCTATGGGACTTACCAGGCAAGAGTACTGGGGTGGGGTGCCATTGCCTTCTCCTTACATAGGACAGCGCCTTCTAGATTATGTGTCAATGCCTTAATTTATCTCTGTGGAAAGGAGGGCAGCACAAATCATCTCACCATGGAGAGGTCTTTTAAGCACAGAGATAAATTTGTATTTCTTCTGTAAGACAAAAATCTTGGCAAATTAAAGCTTCAAAAACTTAGTCTTACAGAGCGGACAATTGCTGTGACTGGACAAGTTTAAATAAACATCTGAACCTCAGTGCTTTCCCTTCCCGCTCATGTTCGATACAACAAAATAGGGTTCTTGGAGTAAATGAAGAAGGAAGTAAAGCATCTTAAGGGGGATCTGTCAGTAAAGAAGCAAAATGTCTTTTTGATCATAAACTGGTATTGATATTGGATAATAAAAATTACCTGGGCATTGTTTGCATAGCATAGTTTCAGAAGGTGGAATGGGCAGTTTTGAGTGGCTTCTGTAGCCATAATCAGCTACCCAGGAAGAAATTTCGGAGTATTAATGCTATCTAAATTAGCATCTCTCTCAGTGGAGTTCATGTTGCCTAACTCTGAATTCTCATTAATAGGTGACTTCTCTTTCCCATTAGTAACTTTAAAAAGAAAGTCTTTATAAATAAGAGCGATTGAATGGTTTTATTATATGTTCTGATTACTAAAAGGTCTCTTCCCACTCAGTGGCAAATAGTAACATAGCTGCTCTGCTATATTGACTTATTAAAAGGAGGTAATAATAGTGTGGACTCGGGCTGGAAACCAGGAGCATCTGCTTTTAATTTCAATTCTTAAACTAAAGAGTGGTGAGACCTTGATCACTTTATCTAACCTCTCTGAACCTCAGTTTTTCATCTCTAAAAATTGGGCTAATAATAGTGACTTTTGGGAGTAAAGTGAGAATGAATTGAGATGCGTCAAAGTGTTTAGCACAGTACAGGGCATGGAGATGGTGCTCAGCAGACGACAGTTAATGTCAGTAACAATGACACTGGCCATTTTACCCGAGTTAACCTTCTGAGCCAAGTCAAATGCATAATTGGATTATAGCATATGTCTACCCTCAAAACTAGAGAGGAAATAATGGGAAACAAAGAAGTCAGCATATTTGTTCTTCTCATTTCTCTGTCTTTTCAGACTATGGTACAGTTATTCTAAACTGCAACATATTTTTGTTGTCTATTTACAGTAATTTAAACAAGCAAGGCAAATTTCTCCTAACATTGCTCTTTCAGCATCACTCATTAGCAAAACAGGCATATTATTAGCACAAAACAGGGATATTGTGACAAGCATTGGGAAAGGTGTATCTTTTGTATGAATTATCTAAGTGTGAATTATCCTCTTTAGGCTAACCTATCTCCTAGGTCACTCACGTTTCAGCACTTGGCTTCACTCTTCTATGTAGACAATGCAGTTGTGACTTGATGGGTTTTGACAGGCGGCAAGTACAGGCAGGAAATGCCTAGTGCAGGTAGCTGAGGGAGCCCTCAGGAAAACTATTTCCTGGCTCAAAATCCAATGAGACATTGCATCTTAAATCCAATCCAGCATGTAACCAGAGTAAATGGAACAGAAGAATAAAATGTATTTTATTAATAATGAACTGAGACTGCACATAAAAGAATCCTTTAAATATCCGAATGGTTAAAAATGGATTATATTTCCCTTTGGGAAAAGAAGCAATCAAAGGGATAGGGCTGATGAACTGAGCTTATTAAATTGGTTTTTGGCGGTGATAAAAATGGTATTGACAAAAAGGCAGTGGTATATATTTCACACACATTTTCAGGATAATGAACATAAAGTACCGCTCTGGTGAAAGTTGAGATGCTTTAAATTCTGACACCTGGACTCTGGTGGCATGCTTATCATCCACAGTGGAGCTCAGCTTTGAGAAACCAAAGTAATTTCATGAATAAACACCTTTAATCATTGATGGAGCTGGTTTCCCACATGAGACAATGCTGCAATACTGGAGAAAAGATTCAGAAAGAGCATGGGTGGATACCACTTGCTTCAGTTGACATTATTAGGGAAACTCTAATCCTTTAGTCCCACACCAAGGAATCCTTGAGCACTGCAATGGAGTTTGTGGTATATGAAAGTGTGTCATTAACCTTATTCTCAGAAACCCTCCTTTTTCAAGAATTTGCTGTAAGACTAGGTGGGCAGTTATCTTATCATTCTTTGTATATCCCATTTGATTTAGATATAACAGAGTGCATGGGATTGCTGCCTTCCTAGCAAAATAAAACACCCTGAAAATTTTAGCTAAGAACAGCAATTTTGTGTGTGGAAGGTGTAGCTGGAATGGACAGCTATGGTTTGGTTCCTGAAATTTGCATGCCTTTGCTGTATCTTCCTTAATATGGGTGGCAGCACTATGTTGGCCTTTTGGAAAGGTGGATACTCCTATGATACTTCAGCTTAAATTTCAAAAAGTCATTCTTCCATTCCTTCCTAGTAGCCCAGTTGAGACTTGACTGTAATTCTAAATATTTAGTAAAATTTGGGGGATTACATGAATACACAGGCCTTTGTTTCTTTATCTGTAAGATGGAAGAACAAAAACTCCTACCTAAAAGAGTTGCTGAGGGCTTCTAGCAACTCAGTGGGAAAGAATCCACCTGCCAGTAGTCAGTCAGTTCAGTCGCTCAGTCGTGTCTGACTCTTTGTGACCCCATGAATCACAGCATGCCAGGCCTCCCTGTCCATCACCAACTCCCGGAGTTTACTCAGACTCATGCCCATTGAGTCAGTGATGCCATCCATCCATCTCATCCTCTGTCCCCTTCTCCTCCTGTCCCCAATCCCTCCCAGCATCAGGGTCTTTTCCAGTGAGTCAGTGGCCAAAGTATTGGAGTTTCAGCTTCAGCATCAGTCCTTCCAATGAACACCCAGGACTGATCTCCTTTAGGATGGACTGGTTGGATCTCCTTGCAGTCCAAGGGACTCTCAAGAGTCTTCTCCAACACCACAGTTCAAAAGCATCAATTTTTCGGTGCTCAGCTTTCTTCACAGTCCAACTCTCACATCCATACATGACCACTGGAAAAACCATAGCCTTGACTAGACAGACCTTTGTTGGCAAAGTAATGTCTCTGCTTTTTAATATGCTATCTAGGTTGGTCATCTTTCCTTCCAAGGAGTAAGCATCTTTTAATTTCATGGCTGCAGTTACCATCTGCAGTGATTTTGGAGCCCAAAAAATAAAGTCTGACACTGTTTCCACTGTTTCCCCATCTATTTCCCCATCTCCTATACCTGCCAGTACAGGAGACAGGAATTCGATCCCTGATCCATGAAGATCCCATATGCCTTGAAGCAGCTAAGTCCTTGCTCCACAACTACTGAACCCATGTGCCTTAGAACTCATGCTCTGCAACAAGAGAAGCCACCACAATAAGAAGCCCCCATAAAGCAACTAGAGTGTAGCCCCCACTTGCTGTAATTAGAGAAAAGGCTGTGCAGGAATGAAGACACAGTACAGCCAAAAATAAATAAATATAAGAGTTGCTGAGAGCCCCCAATTTTTTGAACAGCCTATTTGGCATCTAATAGGCTTTTGGCAAATGTTAGTTGCTATTATTATTATTACAATGAGATATATGATCTAGAGTTTTGATAATCTGTGTGTCATTCATCATGTAAATAGGAACACAAAAATTACTTCTAGTATTTATAAGAGATGAAATTTGTAACAGGCATTGGATACCCAGGTGAGGTGTTTACTGAGGATCAAACCTGTCACAGTGAGGTATAAGCAGCAGAGGGAAACCGGCTGGTGGGACACAGGGAGGAGATGGTACTACTGGACCAGGTCACCTGATAGAAGTGAACTTCTAAAGGTTTTACTGGAGTGACCTGATAGCACAGAAGAGATTTGGCCTGCTAGGGAGGGTATTCAACAATCACAGAAGAGAGAAGAGCCTGGTTTTTATCTTGTCTCCACCCTCTAGTCTCTCACTAGCCCCTCTTGTTCAAATCCAATCAGAAGTCAGATACCTTGGTAGCCTGGTAAACAGTCCTTTCAGGGCTCAACTGTACCTCACCTTCCATTACAGGGAGGGGCAGACTAAGGGTAGAAAAAGGATACAAGCACAAACAGGCCTGGGCAAAGCGCCAGATGACTTACAAGGTGAGGTTTGTTCTTGGGTGGCACAGGCTGTCCACCTTCCTAGCTGCTAGGCTTTTCCATCATGCTACTCCTGCTGCTGTTTAATCGCTCAGTTGTGTCCAAGTCCGAGACCCCATGGACTGTAGCCCACCAAGCTCCTCTGTCCATAGGATTCCCCAGGCAAGAATACTGGAGTGGGTTGCCAACTCCTTCTCCAAGGGATCTTCCCAACACAGGGATTAAACCTATGTCTCCCGCATTGCAGGCGGATTCTTTACCGCTGAGCCACCACGGAAGGCCATCATAGGACCATTTAAAAACCCACCACTCTGCATTACAGTAATGTCTTATCTAACTTTTATGCTCAGTGTGTTCTGGAAAAACATTGTTAAAATGAACTGATGCCTTCAAATACAAATGTCAGGACCCAATGGGATGATGTATATGAGTGTGTGTGTGTGCATGTGCACTCAGTTGTGTCTGACTCTTTGTGACCTCTGTCTATGGGATTTTTCAGACAAGAATACTGAGTGGGTTGCCATTTCCTTCTCCAGGGGATCTTCCTGACCCAGGGATAGAACCTGCACCTCTTGTGTCTCCTGCATTGGCAAGAGCAGGTTCTTTACCAATTGCGCCATCAGAGACGTATATGAGAGCATGTTTTAAACTGGTCAAATGCAAGGAATTGCCCTGAGTCCACACTGGCTCCCCAGTTATTTACTAATGACCTTTTACTTTCAAACCACTGGTTTTCCAAACAGAAACCATTTCCTTCTACCACTGTCGGCTAGGGGGCGGATTCCAAAAGGGCAAGAAATGGCCTGATGGAATGTGATTTCTTCTTAGATAAAATGGTCTTTGAGAAATGTGATGATTAGTGAGAGCAAGACTATATTCTTCAAAGTTAAATGGCATTGTGGTAAATGAGAGAGAAAGAATGAAATGAGATATCATTTCCAAGCATATACATTTTCAGTGAGGGAGCAAACTTTGCTGGTGATTTTGACAGAAGCTCTCCTTTTACATGAAATGGCTTTAGGAACTGACATAAGTGGGGTTCCTTCAAACAAGCTGGGAAATGTGAATTTTTTTTAAGCTGTTTCCCTAGTAGAAATGTACCTTGCTCCATGAGTAACCCTAATTCTCAGATCTAGATCTAATGAAGCTCTAGTAAATACAGAATGCATTGTGAAAATTGCAGGCAGTGAT
This sequence comes from Cervus canadensis, assembly GCF_019320065.1. Lineage (NCBI taxonomy): Eukaryota > Metazoa > Chordata > Mammalia > Artiodactyla > Cervidae > Cervus > Cervus canadensis. The sequence goes on from NC_057389.1 coordinate 52,384,201, forward strand.
CATGGTTATAGGATTTGTTTGTGTATTTTTATCTACACCCTTACTTCAAGCCTGTCTAATAAATATTTTAAATTAGTTCTGCATCAGGATTCTAGGTCTTGCACATTGAAAGTGGAGGGAAGAGGTAGTACTTTCAGTGACATGATGTATATTTGGAAAATTGACACAGTGGTGTGCTGGTAAATGTTTAACAATTGAGTCTTCAAGTGTAGTTCCCACATGCGTGTCGGATGATATTTTTCTTTATGTTATTGAGTAAGAGCAAAGAAAACAAGAAAGACACATGTCAGAATATCACTAGTTTGTCAACAGAATGAGGAATTTCTTTGGGTTCATATAATAATTTTGGATGCTGGAAGGATATTTTCTTTTTGTGCTATTCATAATGTCATATTTATAGCAAAACTTTAATTCACATTACTGACATTTTCTCCACTTGGTTAGTCTATACAGTGAAAAACAAAACAAAAAAAAGTAACCAGGCCCAGATTTATAGATGTTCGCTGGTTCCTGTGATGCAAATACTTTTACCATAGCTAATTTCAAACAACAAAAGTGGAGTTGGGAAGAGAAAAACAGTAGCACACCATTATACGGTGGTTCTACCATATATACATAGGAGAGTTAAATAATCTCAAGAGCACAGATAATATTACTACTATTACTATCATGTAATAAAAGGAAATTATGAATTTTAAGTTTTATGTTTTAACAGTTTTATTAATGTATAATTGAGATTTAAAAGTCATATATATATGTAAGATGTACAACTTAATGTTTTGATATACATTACTTTATTAAATGATCACCACAGTCAAGCTAATTAACATACCCATCATTACCACTTTCAGTGTCCTCCATGCCTCATGTAGATTCAGCGGAGCAGTCTATGTCAAATGTATCTATTTAACATTGTTCATGGACTTGTAGGTTATTTCCAGAACTTGCATCTTGTCAACTATATTTGAAACTGCCACTTGATACTTGAGTATGTACTTGAGTACTTGATGTGTGAGTATGTGCCATTTCCAGAAAGAAAGTCTAATTGGTACCAAAGCTACAGAAAAAGGGAAAAAGAAAAAAGAAAAGGGCAAACAAATTTCAGGACTTTCAGGTAAATTAGTCATGGAGAGGAAAAAGCTGAAGAAAGTGAAATTAAAATATTCATAGTTTTTCACTTTATATAAATAAGAGTTGGAGGTATTCTTTCTTATTAGAAACATGCATGTGCATAAACAGATTTAAGAATGATTGCAGAGTTTATTAACAAATGGGAAGATTTAGAGCTTAGTTATAATTTTCTAAATTTATCTTTTGAGATCAGAGAAAACAAATTACAAGCCATAAAATAAAAATTACAATAAAAACAATAGCAAAGTACAAAATTCAAAGTCAAACAATATACACAGAGTAAAAGATGACTAAAAACAGCAATATGCATAAATTACATAAATTTCCCTTATTAAATGTTAGAATCTCAATACAAATAAAGAACAAATTCACAGTGCTAATGTTTTAGGTGCTATAATAGTATGTAGGAAACTTGTCCTTAATTTTGAGTGACAAGAATGATAGGCAACTTACTTTGAAATGATACACAAGAAAAATTAAAGCTATATGGCAAAATCTTAATCACTGTTGACTCTTATATGGTAAATGAAAGTATAATGTATTATTTTTTATACTCTTTTGTATTTTTGAAGATTTTAATAATGAGTTAGAAATATTTTTAAATGTCCCTTCAAAACTCCTTTAACTCTTTCAGTTACTTTCTTGAAAAATTTCCACACTTAACTAATTTTGTAATTTGTAACACTGTATTCCAAAAGCGAATACATAACTCTAAGTTGTCTTTAGTAGATGAAAAACAGATTTTCTTCTTTCCATTTTCTTCTTCTTGCAAATTAGAAAAATAAAAGCTATTAGTGGAGAATAGGTAAATCCATTAGCAATGAAAAGAGGATGAGTGATTTGTGTCCTAGAGGTGAGGGTGTGTAGGAAAGTGGTTTAGAGAGTAATGGGAAATGGATGCTAATGGGTAACAGAGATTCCTTTTTGGAGTGCTGAAACGTTCTCAGTTCAATCGTGGTGGTGGTTGTACAGCTGCAAATGTACTAAAAAATGTTGAATTGTACACTTTAAAATCGGTGAACTGTAGAGTGAATTTACTGAAATTTTATTTCAATAAAGCTTTTTTAAAAACATTGGCTCCTTTAGGTTTAGCAAACTAAACCAAATGAATTTTACAGTGCTACTTACATGAAATACAAAAAGTGAAAGATGGAGTGAGGCTCCTAGAATGCAAGGCTAGGCAGATAGGGATGTGTTCTTCAGTCTTATGAAAGACAAAGGGATTCAGTCCCAACTCTGTTGCTGAGTAGAGCTGTGTTCTCAGCTGAGTCACCATTCTGGAATCTCTTTTTCCTCCCATAACAAAGTTCTCATGTTCTCTGCCTATTTCAAATATCCCCTAAATATAAAATGATATAATTGAAAATGCTTTGAACAACTGTTGCAGAGCTATCCTGTGTACTCTATTCACTTACGGCCAGGATATTCAAGCTGCAATTGGAAAATAGACACTTTGAAATGGCCATTAGGAAAAGAGTCTAGGGTACTATGGGCTCTTGATGGTCACTGATTCCCTTACCAACTGAAAAATGGGGGCTAGTTCAGAGAATTTGTTGTTGCTGTTCAGTTGTTAAGTTGTGTCTGACTTTGTGAACCCATGGGACTGCAGCATGCCAGGCTTCCCTGTCCTTCACTATCTCCCAGAGTTTGCTCAAATTCATGTCCATTGAATCCTTGATGCCATCTAACCATCTCATCCTCTGTTGCTCCCTTCTCCTCTTGCCCTCAGTCTTTCCCAGCATCAGGGTCTTTTCCAATGAGTCAGCTCCTCACATCAGGTGGCCAAAATATCAGAGCTTTAGCTTCATCAACAGTCCTTCCAATGAATATTCAGGGTTGATTTCTTGTAGGATTGATTGGTTTCGATGTCCTTGATGTCCAAAGGACTCTCAAGAGTCTTCTCCAGCACCATAATTCAAAAGCATCAATTCTTTGGCTCTCAGTCTTCTTTAGGGTCCAACTCTCACATCTGTACATGACTACCGGGAAAACTATAGCTTTGACTATACAGACCTTTGTTTGCCAAGTGATGTCTCTGCTTTTTAATATGGTGACTAGGTTTTTCATAACTTTCCTTCCAAGGAGCAAGCAAGCATCTTTTAATTTCATGGCTGCAGTCACCATTTGCAGTGATTTTGGAGCCCAAGAAAATAAAATCTGTCACTATTTCCACTTTTTCCCCTTCGCTTGCTCCTTGGAAGAAAAGTTGTGACAAAACTAGATAGCATATTAAAAAGCAGAGTTGTTACTTTGCCAACAAAGGTCTGTCTAGTCAAAGCTACAATTTTTCCAGTAGTCATGTATGGATGTGAGAGTTGGACTATAAAGAAAACTGAGCACCGAAGAATTGATGCTTTTGAACTGTAGTGTTGGAGAAGACTCTTGAGAGTCTCTTGGACTGCAAGGAGATCAAACTAGTCTATTCTAAAGGAAATCAGTCCTGAATATTCATTGGAAGTACTGATGCTGATGCTGAAACTTCAATACTTTGGCCACCTGATGCTAAGAATAGACTCATTTGAAAAGACCCTGATGCTGGGAAAGATTGAAGGCGGGAGGAGAAGGGGACGACAAAGGATGAGATGGTTGGATGGACTCGATGGACATGAGTTTGAGTAAACTCCAGGAGTTAGAAATGGACAGGGAAGCCTGGAGTGCTGTAGTCCATGGGATCACAAAGAGTTGGACACGACTGAGCAACTGAACTGAACTTGCTATGAAGTGATGGGGTAGGCTGTCAGACATCTTTGTTTTTTAACATTGAGTTTTAAGGCAGTCTTTGCATTGAATTTTTTCAGAGAATTTATTTGACTTTGTTTCTTTATTATATTAAACTCTACCCTAATCCTTCAGCAAACCTTTTGACCTTTCTTAGTTTTTAAACCTTGAAACTAGTTAATTAATATTATGCTGTGAATTTTGGGGAAGTGAAAAGTGGGAGAGAAACAGAATGAATATTCTCTGCATAGCCAGGCTGTTGCTTACCTATAGAGTCAAACCATATACCATGGAAGTGAAAATCTGTCCTCCTGTTGCCATTCCAGATGAGCCCACTTTCCAACCTCTTTCCTGCCAGAGCCACCTTATGAGAACCTACAGTAGCCATTGTAGTCTGGCTGGACAGAACAAAGGGGCTATTGTCTGAGAACAGATGCAGCAGAAGATTTTGCCAAATTGCGCATTCTCAGGTGAGCAGGTTTTCACAAATAAAGCATTAATCACTATTCTCTGGCAATGTCTATTATGGAAGCAGACCAAGAATAAACCTGCAGATGAGATGAGGTTTCTTTCCTCCTCTCTCACATTAAGATTGAGGGCAGGAAGAGAAGGGGATGACAGAAGATGAGATGATTTGATGGTGTCACCGACTCAATGGACATGAGTCTGAGCAAACTCCAGGAGATAGTGAAGGACAGGGAAGCCTGGTGTGCTGCAGTCCATGGGGGTGGCAAAGAGTCAGACACAACAACTGAACAAAAGCAACATTAAGAATGCAAGCATAATGGTAATGCAACAGAAAAGAAACTTGCTGGAAGATAGACGTCCAGCAGGAAAAAAAAAACACAACTTAATTTTATCGAATTTTATTTATAATTACAAAAACTTTTAACCTTTTTTTTTCACCAGATGAGTATTTAGCAGAAATGAATTTAAATATGTATTGTATTAACTTGTTACTTTACATATTTTTGTTTCATAGCATTATCTAGAACCTTGCTTCCTAAGGTAGGGTTCTATAGGCTAGTAGCACCAGGATTGCTTGAGAATTTGTTAAAAATGCAGAATAGCTGTTCCTTTTCAGAGTTATCAATTCTGAATCTCCATTTCACTCAGGAGATTTGCATGCACATTAAAGTGTGAAAAGCATTACTTTAGAAATAAGCTTCTGGAGAGCAGGCAGAAGTTTCTGGGTTCTTCCATGTAATCATACACCAGGGTTTATGGGAAGCAATCAACATCCTGGGCAGCAGTGTTTCTTTATTTGTCTATTTAACTCTAACCATAGTGGGATCTGTGCTGTTGCTTAGGAAAGTTCAGGAGACAAGGAAAATACTTTGTATTCACCAACACATAAAGTATTAAAAGCTACAGTTCCCACTACCCTTGCAAAAATCAAGGCCCTGGCCTGAGTACTGGCCAGAGTGGGATAGATGGAAAACACGGCCATTAAGAATTCCTATGGAACCCTCTGGATTGACTACACAATCTGTGAATCCCAGTGAAAAGTTAAAATATGAGGCCTTTTACTCAAAACTTAAAATTTCAAGATGGCTACAGCTGAGCACTGAACCAAATATAGGCCCTTCTAAGTGGGGAATACTTGGGTGGGCAGGGGCTGTGCTATGCACAGAATGAATGCCATGAGTCCCTCTCACTCTTCTCTGGCCCTGCCAGAAAATTTCAGACACTCCTGAAATTCTGTGTGAGATGGTGACATTGTAAGATATTAGAGGCAACTTCCCTGTTGGCTCAGCAGTAAAGAATCTGACTGCAATGCAAGAGACACAGGTTTAATCCCTAGGTTGGGAAAATCCCCTGGAGAAGGAAATGGCAACTCACTCCAGTGTACTTGCCTGGGAAATTGATAGAGGAGCCTGGTGGGCTATAGTCAGTGGGGTTGCAAAAGAGTCCCACACAACTTAGCAACTAAACAACAAGAGCAAGGTGTTAGACTTTCTGTGAGCCCATGTTCCTAAGTGACCATGGAGTGCAGAACCTCTGCCAACACTTTTTGGACATACAGTGAATGAGAAATAAACCTTTGTTTCTGTGCATCACCAAGATTTCAGAGTTAATTTGTAACTGCCTCAGTAATGTAACTGCTTCAGAAAAAGTAATCAAAACAACAACAACAAATAAAACAAAACAAGAGCAGCTCATTTTGACTTATACATCTGGGCTATTGCCCATCACAGATGAGTGCAATTCAAAGGAAGAGGTTAAAACTTTGAGACTGCTGGGGTTAAGGTAGGAAGGCTTACAAGGTCAACAACTGGGAATACCCAGGCTAGTAATAATAGAAAGGTATTCAAGGAAGGATTGGAATATTTATTTAGAGAGAATTTGAGGAAGAGAAAGGGGAAGAAAGGAGCCTTCCTCTGATGCCTTCCTCTTTTCTTAGTTGCTGTGGAAAAAAAGTTACCTGGTAATCTTGGAGAGTGAGAGTCAGAATTTATAAAGATGAATTTTGAAATAGCTACAGCTGGACACTCCCTGGGCAACCAATAGGAATTGAATATGAGTATGTGTCAGATGGATAAGTGTGTGTCAGAAAAGATCAAGATGGGTATAACTTCTGGGTAGGATCAAGAAATCCAATAGATGGAGCTAGAGAGGACAGAAAGAAGATATGATCCAGCATCGTGAGCCTGAAAAGGTAGTTTGAGTTAAACTTTATCAAATGTCTCTCTTCTCTGTAGTTAAGAATTGATTGTTCCATTAATATAAATCCTGACCATTTTGACAGTTTCAAACAGGTCCACAGACTTACACATAGTGATTGTCATTTGGATAAGGGTCTCTGGATATTCAGAAACGCTTTTCAAAATCACATTTTCTTTGGTAAAATTACCACAGTGTGAATAATGATCAGTATCCTGCAATCTTTGAAGTTGAGATTGTAAGAAGAAATACAAATGTTGAGCAGACAAGGCTAGAGTCTTCACATTCTCTTCTACCCAAATGACAGAGGAAACCAATTGAAAACTGGATTGCTAACTGATTAAATTTCCCCCAAATACATAGTGATCATTACAAACACTTACTAAATGCTTACTTGGTGTCAGGTACTTCTCAAAATAGTTTACACGTATTCCTTTAATTCTCACAACAAGCCTAGAAATGAGATGCTATAATCTCCATGTTTTCCAATGGATGAGCTGAGGCAAAGAGACTTGGAGTAATACATCTAAGGCCACATGAATAGTAAGTGGTTGAGCTGTGGTTTGAATTGCTAGTCCATGGTGTGGTTTGGGTGTCAAGAGAAGGCCTCTGGTATGTGAAAGTGTTAGTCATTCAGTTGTGTCTGACTCTTTGCAACCCTAGAGCCTGCTCGGCTCCTCTGTCCATGGAATTCTCCAGGCAAGAATACTGGAGTAGGTAGCCATTCCCTTCCCCATGGGAATCTTACCAACCTAGGGATCGAACCTGGGTCTCCTGCATTGTGGGCAGATTCTTTACCATCTGAGCCACCAGGGAACCCCTCTGGTGTCATATCATTAGTAAAAAGACATTACTGCTGTTGAGTTGAGCAGCCGTTCCCTTCGGCAGTTTACAGGGAAGTCGTTCTCTTACAAGGTTGCTTGGAGAGGCGGGACAGCTTCGTGGTTAACGTCATGGGTACTGGACTCACACCTCTTGGGGTCATATCTTTGCTTCACTCTCTTGATCGCATGTAATTTGGGCAGATTGCTAAACTTATTGTTTGTTGCTTGAGCAATAATATACGGAGCTCATAGGGTAGTTGCAAAGGTTAAGTGAGACAGGAAGACTGAGCCCAGTATTTGACATAGTAAGAACTCAGTCAACATTAGCTACTGTTACTAATGAGCGTGGAACCAGATCAAAAGTAATTATTGATTATTTTACTAGGCGCATCTCACACCTTTGTCAGCAAAGTGTCTTTAAACACTCAATGCAACTGGTTTCCTAAGTTACGGAGGCTCGTTTTTGTCAGCAGGGCAAAAGTTTGAACTCTTTAGCTTAGCTGTTAAATCTTTCTGAAGTTCTGCACCAATCTTTTTTTCCTGTCCTTAGTTTTTGCTCTTCTCCAACATGAACACTTCAATCCAGTCCCTCAAAGAAGCCCCCGTGCCTTTGCTCATGTCATTTTTCTTTTTATCCTTCAGATCTAGCTTGGATCTCACCTTCACATGAACTCTGCTCAAAATACCTTATTCTACAGTGATGCCCTCTCTTCTGAGCTTCAAGTACGTCCCTCTCTGTTAACATTCCTTGTGTTGATTAATTCTTACAGTTCTTTTCTTTTCATTTGCTTACAAATGCATAGGAAAGAAAAAGCCCCAGGCATCAAATACTACATTTTAATGCAACTGATTAAACTCTATTATTTGCCATGTCCACTTTGAGATAGAGGCATTTTGATGTGTCAAAATGTAAGAACCATTTGTAATGATCCAATTTTAGATACTGAAGAGATCTCAGACCTTTATTTCATCCCTCCTGCCTAAGACATCCTTGAGCCCTATTCTATCCCCTGAGTGGAGTCAGGGATGGAATGAGGGCGAGCGAATGTCTGTTCTGCCCCCTAATTTAGATCAAAAAAAAAAAAAGAATGACATCAAAATGTCCCTGTGATCAACATGACTTTGTGAAAATAGCTTTGGAAAAATGACAGTGCCTTTCAGAAAGTGGTCACATACTATTTGAATGCTTAGTTGCCACCCGTTTTTTAGTTCTTTCTAGAAGCTATATTTCAGTGTCCACTAGTGTTAAGGCTCAGTATTAGTGCTGAAACCAACTGCTCAGTAGATATTTGTTGAAATAAGAGTATATTGTCTTGGACAAAAAAATACTTTCCAACTCCCTAACTAAAAATATATTTCTACATATCTATTTACCTAGCTACCTACCTACCTACGTATTCATCCATCCATTAAGTGTCCAGTTGTCTAGATAGAGATGTAGATATATAAATCTATTCAATGGCAGAATCAGTTCAGTTCAGTTCAGTCGCTCAGTCGTGTTTGACTCTTTGTGACCCCATGAACTGCAGCACGCCAGGCCTCCCTGTCCATCACCAACTCCCAGAGTCCACCCAAACCCATGTCCAGTGAGTCGATGATGCCATCCAACCATCTTATCCTCTGTCACCCCCTTCTCCTCCTGCCCTCAATCCCTCCTAGCATCTGGGTCTTTTCCAATGAGTCAGCTCTTCTCATCAGGTGGCCAAAGGATTGGAGTTTCAGCTTCAGTATCAGTCCTTCCAATGAACACCCAGGACTGATCTCCTGTAGGATGGACTGGTTTGATCTCCTTGCAGTCCAAGGGACTCTCAAGAGTCTTCTCCAGCAACACAGTTCAAAAGCATCAATTCTTCAGCACTCAGAATAATCAGCATTAATTTGTGAAAACACTCTTGAATCAGTGTGTCTACAGTATCCTGCCATATAGTTAGAAGAAATTCAAAACTTGGAATTATAATGTGTGAAAACTGAAAAGTAAGCATAGGCAATAAAAATGTTTTTTTAAAATGTCCCGTTACAAGAAAGGAAGCCAAAACAACCATTATAGCAGAGAAGATTGATGATTCTTTCTGTAGCTTAAATCTTTGTCGATTAGCACATCTATTTTCCTCCTAGAGATATGTTTGTTAGCACTAAATCACAGACCCATCCATACAGACAGGATATATATGTACATATCCTAAACTGCTGGGCATTCAGGTTCTACACTTGTCTTTAAGAATAATGGCTAAAATAGGTAGGGGTCATTAGTCATCTTCAGTCATCTGGCGCTCTCTGTCTGATAATGGCTCATGCCTGTTGGGTTGCATAGTTAGTGGTGGTGTTCATGAGAGTTTATAACTGCCTCCTCCCTTCCAAAGACCTCCCATTCACTGTGCTGCACTTCTCATTTTAACTGAACACACACAGAGTGCTAGAGCAAGGAACACTTAGGGGAAATCATATGTTAGACCCCAAAATGTGGGGCTCAGACCACCTCTGCTGGGAAGCCTGTGCTGTGTTCGGCTGCTTCAGTTGTATCTGAATCTTTGCAACTCATGAACTGTAGCCCACCAGGTTCCTCTGTCCATGGGATTCTCCAGGCAAGAATGCTGGAGTGGGTTGCCATTTCCTTCTCCAGGGGATCGTCTCAACCCAGGGATCGAACCAGGGTCTCCTGTGTCTCCTGTGCTGCAAGTAGATTCTTTACCACTGAGCCACCAAGGAAGCCCAGGAGGCCTGGTAAATGATCACATATAAATGCTCAGGTTTAGGCTCTTTGTCAGAGTTTTGGGAAAAGCACCAAAAGCAAATGGGATCTAAGTCAATATAACCCCCTTTTTCCTCTCCTGATGGAGCTGCTGGTTCTGTTGGCTCAGTTCCTATGACTCATTCCCTGCTGAAGATGCATGGGCTGCTGTTGGGTGCAGTTGTCAGATCATCTCTCTGTTCCAAATCAGAGCTCCACACTGAACTGAAATGATCTCTGTTGGCGGACTCAATCTCAGATTGCTACATTCCAAATGGAGCTAATGAACACTCCTTTTTAAACTTTTTGTATTGGAGTATAGCTGTTCAATAGGCTTCCCTGGTGGCTCAGTGGTAAAGGATCCACTTGCCATTGCAGGAGATGTGAGATCGACTGCTGGGTGGGGAAGATCCCCTGGAGGAAGAAATGGTGACTGTCTCCAGTACTTTTTTTCCTGGGAAATCCCACGGATGGAGGAGCCTGGCAGGCTATAATCCATGGGGTTGCAAAAGTCAGACAAGACTTAGTGACTAATCAACCACAACAAATAGCTGTTTAACAATGCTGTGATAGTGTCAGGTGGATAGTAGAACTATATACATACATACATATATATATTATATATATGTATTATCCATTCTCCTCCAAACTGAGGAGACATAACATGTAACACTGCCATGTAACATTGAGCAGAGTTCCCTGTGCTCTACAATAGGTCCCTGCTGGCTTTCCATTTTAAATACAGCAGTGTTTCCATGTCCATCTCAAACTCTCTAACTATCCCTTCCTCCCATCCTTCCTCTCTGGTAACCACAAGTTCTCTAAGTCTGTGAGTTTGTTTCTGCTTTGTAGATAAGTTCATTTGTATCATTTCTCTTTAGATTCCACATATAAGGGTTATCATATGATACTTACCTTTCTCTAACTTACTCCACTCAGTATGCCAGTCTCTAGGTCCATCCATGTTGCTGCAGGTGGCAGTATTTCATTCTTTTTAATGGCTGAGTAGTATTCCATTGTGTAATGTACCACATCTTCTTTATCCATTCCTTTGTGGATGGATATTTAGGAACACTTTTGTTGGGTGTAGGTGGAATCTGTTGAGTAGGCATGTCACACACAGAGGCCTGGGGGATTCTAGATTATGTGGAGTGGGTCAGGTTTGACATGTTGGGAGCAAGATGTATTCTCCTTTTTGCAGAGTTAAAGAGCATCTTTAGCAGGTATATCAGATTCAGTTTAAGTGTTTTCCTAGATGTGCTTCACCAAATCAACCCACAGAACTTAGCTGCTTGTGCTGTGGAGAGACAGGCCACCAGCTCTCTGCGCTCCCCTCAGTAAGGACTGGGCTCTGACTTGGCCTCCATTGTACCTGCCACAGAGGGAGGTCGGGTGCTTCCTGAACCCAGGACTCTCCCAACCAGACCCAGGAAGTGGTGGCTCTTCACTCTGCTCCAACCAGGCGTGAAGCATCGCAGCTGAGGCTGTGGGATCTGGCTTCCCCTACAGCTGCCTGGAAGGACTAAACAACAGATAAAAATAACAGAGATGAAGGAAAATTAATGCCATGTGTGGCAATTTCTAACTGGATCAGCTGTTAACAATTGCAGAGTCTGCTAATACTACTAAGACCATATGCAAATATGTAAAAGTTATGGACCAAATTAATCAATTATAAAATTAAACATAAGCTATATAAGACGTCCCTAGTGGTACAGTAGATAAGACTCTGCCTGCCAATGCGGAAACACAGGTTCCATCCCTGGCCCAGGAAGATTCTACATGCCACAAAGCAACAAAGCTGTGTGCTACAAATATTGAGCCCTGGTGCCCACAACTGCTGAAAGCCCACACGCCCAGAGCCTGTGCTCTGCAACAAGAGAAGTCACTGCAATGAGCAGCCCATGCACTCCAACAGAGAGTAGCCCCTGCTCACTGCAACTAGAGAAGGCCCATAGCAATGAAGACCCAGCACAGCCCAAAATAAATAAATTAAAAAATATAAGTTATATAACCCCAGCTTACTCTACTCAAAAAATTAACTCAAAAAGACTTAAATGTCAGATGAAACCGTGAAACTCCTATAAGAAAACATAGGGAAAAGTTTCTTGACAAGGGTCTTCACAATGATTTTTTGATAGATATTTTGCTTTTTTTTAATAGAATCTAAGGCATAAGGAGAAGGCATTTCCTGGAGAAGGAAGTGGCAACCCACTCCAGTAATCTTGTCTGGAGAATTCCATGAACAGAGGAGCCTGGCAGGCTACAGTCCATGGGGTTGCAAAGAGCCAGGCATGACTGAGCAACTATCACTCAAGGCATAAGGAACAATATCAAAAATAAACAAGTGGGGCTACATCACAGTAAAAAACTTCTTCAGAGCAAAACAAGTCAACAGAGTGAAAAGACAACCTATGGAATGGGAAAAAATATTTGCAAACCATATATCTGGAAAGAGCTTAGTATCCAAAATATATAAATAACTCATAGAACTCAATAGGAAAAATAAATAAATAAATAAACTCCCCTAAAAAAAATAATCCAGTTAAGAATAGGCAAAGACCTACATTTAAAAAAAAAAAAGGATATAAAGTGACCAACAGGTATATGAAAAGATGCTCAACATCTTTAGTCATAAGGGAAATGCAAACCAAAATCACAATGAGGTATCACCTCATGCCTATTAGAATGACCACATTGTCAAAAAGACAGTAGACAAGAAATGCTGGCAAGAATGTGAAGAAGACTATGTACACTATTGGGGTTGCAAACTGGTACAGCCATGTGGAAGACAGTATGGTAGATCCTCAAAAAATTAAAAACAGAACTACATATGATCAGCAATCCTACATCTAGAAATATATCCAAAAGAAAGCAAAATACTAACTCTAAAATATATCTATACCCCCATATTCACAGCAGCATTATTTATGATAACCAAGACATAAAAACTACTGGTGTCCATTGATGGATGAATGGACAAAGAAGATGTGGTATTTACATAATAATTTATGGATTATTACTAGGCCATGAAAAAAATGAACAAATCCTGCTGTTTGTGACTCATGGATTAACTTTGAGGGCATTATGCTAAGTAGAATAAGTCAGACAGAGAAAGATTAATGCTGTATGATCTCAGTTGCATGTGGAATCTAAAAAAAAAGTCAAACTCAGATGAAATATAGTTATGATTGATTCATGCTGTATGACAGAAACCAACACAACATTATAAAGCTATTACCCTCCAATTATTAAAAAAAAAAAAACAGTGATTGATGGCAAAAAACTATTACTTAGTTAAATCTTAAAATATTTTTCTTTAAAAATATTATTAAGGGATTAAATATTTTTATCAAAGGTATTCTCAATAGAAGAGTTCAAGCTTCATCTAATTATGATCATAAACAATCAGTAACATTTCACAGATATTATATTCAGATCTACAAGTAATGTCTGTAAATTTAAGAGGAATATTCATTGCTTACTATCGCATAGTGTCTTTAAACCCTGATAAATCATCGTTGTAAATACTGCAGAAATGTATTACATCCTGCACTGTGTTCACCTATGCATCAGCAGTGGCCTACCACAGGCTTCTGAATAAAGATGATTCACAGGGTAAGAGATGCAGAAAGTATTTTTCCTGGCCCTGTGTGGTATTAGCTCTGAGAGCAGCTAAGTTTAAGGGTAAGAGTTGCTCTGTGCCAGGGCTGAGTGACAGTTGTACCTGAAAGTGAAAGTTGCTCAGTCGTGTCTGACTCTTTGCAACCCCATGGACTATATAGTCCATGGAATTCTCCAGGCCAGAATACTAGAGTGGGTAGCCTTTTCCTTCTCCAGAGGATCTTCCCAACCCAGGGATCCAACCCAGGTCTCCTGCATTGCAGGTGGATTCTTTACCCGCTGAGCCACCAGGGAAGCCCAAGAATACTGGAGTGGGTAACCTATCCCTTCTCCAGCAGATCTTCCTGACCCAGGAATCGAATCAGGGTCTCCTGCATTGCAGGTGGATTCTTTACCAACTTAGCTTTCAGGGAAGCCCTTATGCTTGGCAGGGTCTTTAATAAAACAAGACCAAGGCAGGGGTGTCTATTGGCTTGATGAGTGGCTGACAGAGGAGTGGAGCCCACTTCCCTTCCTCCCACTAGTGGACTACTGTAATGATCAGTGATTACACATGATTTGCCTGGAAGACTAGAGGTCTATTACCACTGGTTGTGCTGGATATCCCTACTCTAAAGACTCTATGTTTTCCTTCCAGAGAACTCACTCTTTCCTTAGAATAGAAAGGATAGTCATCTGGAAATAGAGTTGGATCTTTGAACCAGTCATTCTTTCTATAGCAACATTCTTTGCTTGCAGAGGTACCCGGTGCCACTGATTTCTGACTCTTTGATTGGTTCTGCGTGCAGATCGGTCTGCTTTTCCATTTTCCTCACTGCCAGCTTGCTTCACATTTACATACCTATTGATTCAATTACTACTCATTCTTTTGCTTTCCAACTTCCGAAAGTTTGTTCCTGTCATCTCTTGGCATATTCTTTTTATCCTTTATACTAGGTTTATGCTGTAAAAATCCCTTTACTGTCATTTCAGTGAAGTTTCCAAAGTTAGTGGAAATAGTTGTATGCATTCAATCTGACATCATTCGTGACAGTACAGTTTATCATAGGTATAAATTGGGAAATTTCTACATTTCCTTAATAGAAGATGAATTGATTATTAGTACTCCCATAGTCTTTATTCATTCAACAAATATTTTCTGAGTCTCTACTATGTCAGGTGTTGCTTTATATTACCTAAATTAAATGCATTAACAGTTTTATCTATAAAACTTAAGTGATAAGCAAAACAGAGAAATACTCAAAAAGTCAATATAATATGCCTTTAAGAAGAAGAATAAGGCCTATATATCCTCTATGAATTTCATTGTAAAAAAGCCAACATGTAGAATGCACACTTGTAACATGTACACTAAAAATTAAGGAAAGATTCCTAAGGCTCTCAAAACATACTGCCAAAATATCTTCTAAAATGGGTTTTCTAACTGAAACTCATGCAGGGATGAGTGAGAGTATCAAAGGTGATTTCTTCCAAGGCAAATGAAATAAATTATGCTGTATAAACTAATTATTAAGAAAATCCCAGAGTTACATCCCAATAATGAAATTTTGAGATTAAAGGAGCACCCTCCTATGTTTCATGTCTTTTCTATACTGTATGAGAGAAATGTGTCCCATGAAGGCAGACCTCACTTGACTCCACAGAATGTGAATCTTTAAGTGGAAAGGTGACCCAGTGAACATAGTCTTATTGTCTGGAGGTTGAAGGCTTAAATCTCAGCACTGATATAATTTTATTTATTTTTTAAAGTTTTATTTATTTATTTTTATTAGTTGGAGGTTAATTACTTTACAATATAGTAGTGGTTTTTGCTGTACATTGACATGAATCAGCCATGGATTTACATGTGTTCCCCATCCTGAAACTCCCTCCCACCTCCCTCCCCATCCCATCCCTCTGGGTCATCCCAGTGCACCAGCCCTGAGCGCTTGTCTCATGCATCCAAGTTGGACTGACGATCTATTTCACACTTGATAATATACATGTTTCAATACTATTCTCTCAGATCATCCGACCCTCGCCTTCTCCCATAGAGTCCAAAAATCTGTTCTATACATCTGTGTCTCTTTTTCTGTCTTGCATGTAGGGTTATCGTTCCCATCTTTCTAAATTCCATATATATGCATTAGTGTACTGTATTGGTGTTTATCTTTCTGGCTTACTTCACTCTGTATAATGGGCTCCAGTTTCATTCACCTCATTAGAACTGATTCAAATGAATTCTTTTTAATGGCTGAGTAATATTCCATTGTGTATATGTACCACAACTTTCTTATCCATTTGTCTGCTGATGGGCATCTAGGTTGCTTCCATGTCCTGGCTATTATAAACAGTCAGTACTGATATAATTTTAATATGGAGAAAATGGGGCAATGATACATATTGGAAAAGTTACCTGCTTTGCAATGAGAGGTACATGGGTTAAAATCTGGGCCCTGACACATACTATTGAGTTGACCAAAAGTTGATCCAGATTTTTCTGTACCATGGAAAAATCCAAACAAACTTTCTGGCTAACCCAATACTTGTATGACCCTGAGCAGATTAATCAAACTGCATCTTAGTTTTGTCATCTCCATAACATTAATGATTGAATTCATTCTAAATATTTGTTATAAAAATGGACAGAAATAAAATATTTCACTTGCCTAGCACAGTCATGATACAAACAAGACATGTGTATGGGGGGAACTATTAAAATATTGAGTGCTTATCTCTGAAAGTTGGAGTTATGGGTACATCTTTGTGTGACTTTCAACAAGTTACTTCACCTCTCAAAGCCTTGATTTCCTTTAGTATGTAAAGTGAAATAATAATAATGCTTTCAGAGGACTGTTATGAGAATTTGATTCATAAAATTTAAAAAATAAAGCATTAGGACACCACCTGCCATGTATTGAGTGTTCAATATGTGTTAGCTATTATGTGTTATTTTTATTTCTTTTACTCTCTTTTGCCAATTTTCTGTAAGTAGCCTACTTTCTTTTCTTAATCAGGAAAAAAATATCAACTTCACTGTTTTTAGAAGAAAATGTCCTTTTACCTCCATATTTCCAAATGAAAGCCAAATTAGGAAGGTAAAAATAAAGCAGCGTCTCAACTGTTTCAGTTGCATCACACTCTGGTGTGATGGATAATTACACGTATCATTACACAGCCTCAACAGAGGTATCCTGAGTGCCAGAGAATGAATACAGACACACGCAGCCCTGCTGATCATTTCCAGTCGACTCGCTTGTCCCTGAATATATCCTTGGAGTTTTACAGGACAACCAGCATCATGAAATGAAACCTTTTTAGTTACAACAATAAAGTAGTCCCTTTCAGTTGGTGCTGTTATACTTTTTGTGATCAGTGGAAATTCAATTAATTCAGTTAATTAAACATTGCTCAACCCAGAGTGAATTCTATTAATTAACGTTTCTGCATAAAGATGTAGCAGACCACACAGTGCTTTCCGTCAAGCTTGCAGATAGCTGCCCAGTAGTAGCTGTCACATTTCCCATGCCGCACGGAGAGAGACAAAGATACAGTAAATGGTGATTCTCAGCCCAGAATCTACAGATGTGATCTTAGGAGATTGTTAAATCATTACTAGAATTTAGACAAGCTTACGTGGTGAGTCACTTCAGTCGCGTCTGACTCTTTACAACCCTATGGACTGGAGCCCAGGTTTCCCTGTCCATGGAATTTCCCAGACAAGGATACTGGAGTGGGTTGCCGTGCCTTCCTCCAAGGGATCTTCCTCACCCTGGGATCGAACCTCCATCTGTTATGTCTCCTGCATTGTCAGGCAGGTTCTTTACCACTAGTGCCGCCTGGGAAGCCCTTAAACAAGCTTCGTTTCTATTGGATGAAAATATAAAAGTAATATGAGACTCTGAATATTCTGAACGATAAAGCACTGCCACACAGCTTTAGTGTCCACTGTTCTTGTGTGCTTGTAATCACATCAGGGTTGTATGGTTAACTGAAGATAATGGTTTTGACATCATAATTTCCACTAGATAAGCATCCCACTCCAGTACTCTTGCCTGGAAAATCCCATGGATGGAGGAGCCTGGTAGGCTGCAGTCCATGGGGTCGCTAAGAGTCGGACACGACTGAGCGACTTCACTTTCATTTTTCACTTTCATGCACTGGAGAAGGAAATGGCAATCCACTCCAGTGTTCTTGCCTGGAGAATCCCAGGGGCGGTGGAGCCTGGTGGGCTGCCGTCTACGGGGTCACACACAGTCGGACACGACTGAAGCGACTTAGCAGCAGCAGCAGCAAGCATCAGAAGAAACCCGTAAGCATTCCCTCTGTAGCAAGCTGTAGTTTATATTGCATTTTTCTCCTATACTTTGGAATTCTTTACACATATTATTCAGTTCTGATAACATTTTAACAGTTTATATTGGATTATATTATTGTGACATTCAGAAGCTCAGAGAAGTAAAATAACTCCATTAGGTCACAAAACTAGTTAGTGACAGAGCTAAAGCTAGAATCTGTAACTGCTTGACTGCAAGCCTGAGCTATTCCTCATGGTCATAGGGCTTACAATATCAGATAGATGGAGTAGGGGATTTGTACTGTAGGAAAAAAAATGCCATGGTCCTAATAGTGTCAAAGCCCAAGTTCCATCAATGACTTTATGCTAGGTGGGAACAAGTAACAAGCCAAAGATCAATTTGAAGAGCTAAATAATTGATTAGCTGACCTAAGGAACATCTAGGCCTTTGGGACCTCTACTATGAAAGGAGAGGTTTAGAAAGAACAGAGTTATTTATATAGTCAAATATTCATATATACTCAGGAAAATGCTTTGCACTTTATAGATTCTTAGTAACTGAAACTTGAGTCTAGTTCAGTTGTGTTTAGTTCTCTTTCAATATGTTTTATTCACTCAAAAGAATACATGCTACATGATTTGGATATGTCCTATGATACATTTATTTATTTATTTGGCTGCACTGGGTCTTAGTTGCAGCATGTGGGATCTTTAGTTGTGGCATGAAGACTCTTAGTTGCAGTCTGTGGGATCTAGTTCCCTGACCAGGGATTGAACCTGGGCATTCTGCATTGGGAGCATAGACTATTAGCCACTAGACCACCAGGGAAGTCCCTTTATAATATTGTATATTCAATGATATGACTGATAGCCTTTGCAACAGTTTTATAAGGTGGATATTACTAATCCCCATTACAGATGAAGAAACTAAGGCTCATGGGACTGAATTAGTTTGCTCACAATCATATCTAAATATAAAAGGCAGAGTCATGATTTAGAGTTGGTACTGTGCCATTTCTGTACTGTTTACTACATGCCAGGGTTGTGAATATATATAGTGAAGTGAAAGCAATCAATAATATAGGATTACAAAATAAACTATGGAAAATGCTAACGATCCAATACAATTCCATCATAAAAATGGTATCTTGGAATGACAGGTAAGTAGGAAAAATAACTGTGATACAATTTTGAGTATAAAGCAAAACAGTCAGGTTAGAGTGCACTACAGTCATTAGTAACTCTCTACAGTCTGGTGGTGAGCATTAAATGTATTTTTATCTCTAGAGCTAAACCTCAGTGATGAAATGGTTGTATGTTCTGACTATTTAAATGGAATTTAATTGTCAAAAACTGGAGGTGAATAGAAAAAAATGTGAAAGGCTGATAACTGTGATAGCTTTGCAGTTCTTAACTAATTTTCAAGTTATTATCTGTTTAAATCATACCCTGTTGGAGATATCAGGGTTAACTAATTTCAATACTGGACATCCCCAGTGGCTCAGCAGTAAAGAATCTGCCTGCAATGCAAGAGATGCAAGTTTGATCCCTGGGTCAGGAATATCCCCTGGAGGAGGGCATGGTAACCTACTCCAGGATTCTTGCTGGGAAAATCCCATGGACAGAGGAACCTCATGGGTTATGGTCCGTGAGGTCACAATGAGTTGGACATAACTGAAGCAACTGAACACTCTTGCACGCAATTTCAATATTAGTCACAGTGAAAGTGAAGCCACTCATTCATGTTCGACTCTTTGAGACCGCATGGACTGTAGCCTACCAGGCTTCTCTGTCCATGGGATTTTCCAGGCAAGAGTACCAGAGTGGGTTGCTATTTCCTTCTCTACGGGAATCTTCCTGACCCAGGGATCGAACCTGCATCTCCTGCATTGCAGGCAGACGCTTTACCCTCTGAGCCACCTGGGAAGTCTCTTAGTCATAGTAGAGAACAGTAGATATGAAGTGCTCATCCCTTGACCATGAAGGGCAGTAATGGGTTTATATAAAAGTATCAGTGTAAAGGATACTATATGAACGTATCATGTCTTAAAAGACTGAAATACATCAAGTGATGGTGGTGGGAGTTTAGTCGCTAAGTCGTGTCCAACTCTTGCGACCCCATGGACTATAGTTTGCCAGGCTCTTCTGTCCATGGGATTCTCCAGGCAAGAATATGGGAGAGGGTCTCCATTTCCTTCTCCAGGGGATCTTCCTGACCCAGGATTCCAATTCGTGTCTCCTGCATTGCAGGCAGATTCTTTACTGACTAAGCTAGGAGGGAAGCCTATATCAAGTGAAATGGGACATATTTTCAAAAGCTAATTCTATTGACTGCTTGTATGTGTTGATATAATACATTAAGAAGACAGAGTTGAAACTAAACATTTAATATATTATTAAATTTAAGTCAGCATAACTCATCTATTAAAAAAAGTCATATTGGTTAACAGTACAAACTCCAGTCCTGTCTGTGTAAATCAAGACACTTGAAGAGATTCAGAAAAATAAAAATAAAAGGATATGAAACTATATAGCAGACAAATTCAAGTTAAAGAAAAGCAAGGGTTAAAATATTGGTATCTAGAAAGATGAAATTTAAATTAAAATTATTAAAAGCTTTACATGAATAAAGAAATGTACTATATTTAAAGACTGGAAAACTCAAAACTTAAGATCCAAACTTCCCTCAAGTTGACCTATTGAATCAATGTAATCTCAGTGAAAATCTCTCTCTCTCTTTTGGCAGGAATTAAGAAACTGATTCTAAAATTATTTGAAAATGCAAATAACCTGGACTAGCTTTAAAAAAAAATACTCCCTCTCAGAAAAGAACAAAATTGAGCTATTTATCTATTTCAAGGCATTTTACAAAGTTGCAGTAACCAACACAGTATGGTTTGGTGTAGGGATTACAGATCAATAGACAAGAACAGAGTCTAAAGGGAGCTCCTAAAATATATTGACAATTAATTTTGACAGTGATATCAGTGAGAATTTAGTTGGGGAAAGGAAAAATCTCTAGAAATGGTGATCGAACAATCTTGGCTTCTACTTCACACTGTATGCAAAATTAACTTGAAATGTGTCATACGTGTAAACATACCAGCTAAAATGATGAAGCTTTAAAAAAAAAAAAACGATGAAGCTTCCATAATGAAGCATAGGGAGATCTTCATGATCTTGGAGTAAACAAAGAGAGACCGCAAAGCATGAACCATAAATGAAAGACTGATATGCTTAATCAAAAACTTACAATTTCATTTCTTCAAAAGACCTCACTAAGAAAATGAACACGTAAGTCCAGCCTGGCAGAAAATAATCACGTTATGTGTGCCTGGCTCAACAATAATTAAAGGGTTACTGCAAATATGGCAAAATACAAGACTTATTTAGGGCACATGAACTTTTCAGTGTTCTTATATCGTTTCACATAACATTTTTTAAACTTAAAATATTTCAAAATAAAATATTTTAAATACCATATCATATACTACAATGTAATTATATGAAAATAATACAATATACTAAATATATAACATAGTAAAATACATAATATTAAAATATATACTATACTATACATGTGTTTAAATAGAAAGATCCTTTCTGCTGTCACTGAGATGCTGGCTTCATGGAATTTATCCATCAATCTCAATTCTCTATATGATTTCTGTTTCTGGAAATCTCCTTAGCAGCTTTACACAAAACTTTTTCTTATTAGATGTCTTCCCTAGTATAAGCAATGACTAACATCTAATTAATTTTTCTCAAATTCTCATAAGTAACTTCTCTGACTCCCCTTAGCAATCTATGTTTTTTTTTTTTTAAGATGTGTTTATTCTGTGTTTTGGCTGTGGTGGGTCTTTGTTGCTGCGTACAGGCTGTCTCTGGTTGTGGTTAGCGGGGGCTGCTCTTGGTTGCGGTGGTCTGGGTTCTCGTTAGAGTGGGCTTGTCTTGCTGAGGAGCTCAGGGTCTGGGTGCATGGGCTTCAGTAGTTGCAGTGTGTGGGCTCAGTAGTTGTGGCTGTGGGCTCCAGAGCATGGGCTCAGTACTTGTGGTGCATGGCAGGGAGGTGTGATTTTCCTGGACCAGGGATCAAATTAGTGTCCCCTGCCTTGCAAAGCAGAGTCTTTACTAATGGACCACCAGGGAAACCCCAAATTATAGTTTTTAAACTGCATTATTTGCATGCTCTCTTATTAGTTCATTGGTTTAACAAATGGATGTGGTTGGTTCTCATAGATTTGCTATGTGAACAGAGACAAGTCTTATACTTTCATTCTGAATCTCAGTTTTTACATGTGAAAAATGAAGTGCTTGGGTCTTGTGATCTCTGAAGAATTCTTCCAGTTTTAAAATTCTATAGCACAATAATTCAATCATTTGTTTCTATCTGGCATGCATTACTCTTATTCACATCCTGGGGGTACTTCTGTTCTGTACTCTGTCAACACTTGGGCCATCAAGAAATCAATAGTTAACTTATCTTAGTTCACTTTTATTTGCAGCAAAACAGGCTAAACTTCAATCACCATTTTGCATTGGCTCACTGAAAAAGGGTTCTGCCTTCAAACATGTTTAAGAAACACTGCAAAGTGAGAAGTATTGACTTATAACTCCTCACCTAATTAGAGAGAGAAAATTAGATTAGCATGCTTCCTTTTTTAAAAAAAACCTAATTACTGTTTTAGAATTGAGTTTTCATAGTAAATATTCAAAAAATAAGTTTGTCATCAGAGAAATTTAGAAATCCAAATTTTGGAGTGCTGTACCTATAGAGATTTCAACTAAATATTCCCTTTTTCATTTGTACAGTCTAAGTTTGCTGCCTTGTATTCCTGTGGACTACAGATTTTCCACTTCTGTGTGGCACATTGGGGAAAATGAATGAGGCTGCTCACAGCCAAAAGCAACCAACATAGGACAGGCAACCAGCCCAGAAGTTGAGGAAATCAATATCTAGGCTTCCCAGTAACTCATACACAGCAAAATGTGTGTGTGTGTGTGTGTAAGCCCTGATATATTTTCTGCCCTCATGGAATGAAAAACATGTTTCTGTTTGGACAGCAGACTTTTCAATACATCTGTCAAAAGAAAGTTCATCCACCCAGGAACTCTCATTTTTTAGGTCAATATAGTTGAATGGTATCCCCAAGCAGAAATTTCACTCATAAGTTACCAGAGCTTCAGGGAAATATAGCATTAAATGTGGAACCAGAATATTACTGTAGAGATTCATAGCTCTATCATTTAAACTACATGAATCAGGATAAGTTTATTCCAAGTAAACAAGTTACATGAGATATAAATATATGACTTCAATATACCCTGCGGTGTTTGTATACAATGACAAGCACTAGGAACTACCCAGTAAAAGTTAATAATCTTGACATGGAAAAACAAAGGCTTTAATGTGACTTGTTGAAAGTGATATAATATTGCCCATACAGAGTTATCAGTGAAATTGTAGAATTGTTTATATAGCTGTGTTTAGTGTGGATACAGAATTTCTGGTCTTGAAACACCGAAGAACGCCAAGTCATATGGTCTTATCCCTTACACTCATTCAATGTTGTAATTCATTCTGGGTTGATAAGTACTGACTCAGTGGTCTACATCATTTAAATGAGTGTATTTGCCAACTTTCCAGAAAAAAAAATCATTTGGATCTTTGAACGTCTCATGTTCAATCATTGTTAGTTATTATTGATGTAAATAATTTTAAAAGGTGTTTATGGAGCCACCTTGTCTCATGTGTCCTGCATGATGGCATTCCTACATGGCCATCACAGATTGAGTTCCATAGAAAACATATTCAGATTTGAAGTCTAGCATGCAGGACTCTTAAAAAGCAGTGAAATGGCATCCCACTTCAGTATACTTGCCTGGAAAATCCCATGGACAGAGAAGTCTGATGGGCAAAGTTTCGGACATGACTGAGTGACTAAGTGCATCCTTAGGATCAAACGTGTAGAAGAGGAGAAGGATGTATAACTGAACAGGGAGATGAGTCAAACTGATGCTGACTCAAAGATTTCCTCAGCTAATCCAATCTAGAATTCTGGGCCTACAGTGGTACTCCAGCATTGTCATGAGCTGGGCACAGATGGCCCATCCTTTGTATTGATGTATCAAGCGGTCACTGGATGTGGGCCTTTGCATGGTCAGGCAGGTGTGACATTGGGCCAGGCAGCTCTCTGCAGCTGAGATCATTAATGATGGGGCTGACAGCACTTCTAGCAGCTGGGATTAAAAAATCCTTCATGAATGAGGGACCTGGGCTGCACATCACAGTGACTGCTATGAAACCATGAAGGTGACTGAGGAGGTTGAATCAACAGGGTTACTACAAGACTCTCCCAGTTGATCCCTTGCCTTTGATGTTTTCTCCCTACCATCTTCCAATTCCTTTGCCACATGGAAGCTGGAACATTTCTCTTCAGATGTACATCTCTTGAAAACTTCATTGATTCCCCATAGCCTTGAGAATAAATTCCAAACACTTGAATACCATTCACAATGTCTTTCTTGGGCTCTATCTTCCTTAATTCTTTAGACTCTTTAACTTGTCCTCATGATTTCACTCCCAAATTCAGGACTTTATGAATTTCTCAAAACTCCACAAGCAAATCATGAGCTCACTTACTTCTAAATCCTTACACGTGCTGTTTTCTCTCACTGGAGCACTTCTCTTAGCCATTATTCTTGACTTTCTCATATTGGTCAACAAAGCTTGGCATTGGTTCATTTTCCATGGCCCTTCTTCCCTTCTTAAATTTCATTTTGAGCCCAAAAAGGGCTCTTCAATTGTATAAGCCTTGCTCCTGTTTTTCGCTTGGATAACTTTTCTTTAAGCTATCATTATTGACTGTTAATTTGATTCATTCCAATTACCCAAACTCTCACAATGAGCAGTTGGAGAGAGGGCCAGAATTATATCTTATTCATTACAAAATATGCAGCAGCTAGCACAGTTCCTGGCATATGGTATATGTTTAGTAACTCTTTGATGTATAAAGTTATATAAGTGGAAGCTATCTGCCTCTTATGTGACACATGGTGGGATATACTGCAGAAAAAGACTTGCATGTTTTGGAAAATAAAGAAGTCTGAGGTTACAAGCCTTTAGGTTTCTTGGTATTGCTCTATTGTTATTGGCCTCTTGTGGTCAGTCCTGGGTCTAGTAGTTTAGAGTTTGGATTCAACCCAGAAATGGATTGTAACACCAGGTGTTTCCTTGCTTTCCATGATCCCAGTTCTCCTCCTCTACCACCCATTTCATCTGGGAAAGTTGCCCATTCCTATGCCTCAGTCTCAGACATCTGGGCCCTGTTCTTTTCTTTCTCTAACTCTGAAACATACCTCTCTCTGACATATATATGTGTATATATGTCATATATATATGTATATATGTGTGTATATATATATGTGTATTTGTATAGACATATATATGTATGTATATGAACACTGACCACAGATTGTAGCAAGAAATGTGTGCGAGCTTTATCTACATTTTCTTGAACCTTCACACCAAGCAACGAAGTTACTGTTTACTCTCAATGTTGCACACGTAAGTGAACAAGGGGTTAAAGGACATGCCAAGGTCACATCTAGTAAGTAGTAAAGTCATTTTTGAATCTGTCTAGTTTTTCCATTACACTCACACTGGAACACTAAGAATGAATGTGAATGACCACAAGTCACCAGGAATGAATTCGTTCTGCTCACAAAGGGGCTGACAGGTAGTTCAAATCATCATGAGACGTTGATGAGTTCAGATTTGAGCTTCTTTCCCTCTCCTGCCTTATACTTGGTATGCCTTTGAGCAGGATGGTTACCTCTCAGCTATAAAAAGGAACAACAACTGTAGCTACTATCTAGGATTTTTGTCAAGAATAAAACATATTGATATATTTCATGCCAAGTAGTTAGCATAGAGTATATAGCATGGCCTGGCATAGCTCTAATTTTCAACAAATGGCATTTTCTTACTATGAAAACTAGTATGAGAAAATTTGTTTGTTCTCCAAATCCCCTAGAAATCTCTGTAAATAGCGAGACACTCAATTCTATATAACAGGAGCTAAAAACTCAGATGTGTTTATGAGAGTCAGGTAGATAAGGTAAATGATTAAAGCTGGCCATGTGTTTGATGAGAAGGAGAGGTAGGATTTGTGGCAAACCATAGCATACCTGCCTTCTCTAAACATAACTATTCAGTACAATTTCAATGGGAATAAAGGCTCGATATTGCTGAATCTTGAATTTTGTCAAGCTAACATTGAAATCTGGATTTTTATAAGAATTGTTTACAGTGTAAAATGTTGGAAACCCATTCTATTTTATTTAAATACTATTTTTTAAACTCTTTAAGTGTGAGACACTTGAAACACTCCTGTGACCCAGATTCAGCCCTTGGTCCGTCAATATGTTGCCCTTTTTATGACAGCTCATACAAGCTAATGACTTCATCTTTCATTCAACAAATATTGGCTGTATGTGAGACTGTGCTTAGAGTAGGGGATACAACAGTTACCAAAAAAAGATGAAGCCCTTATCCTTTCGAACCTTGCTTCATAGCATTTCTGTGTCTCATAGTGGCTTATGTGTCAGTGGAAGGAGTGGCAAGAGCACTCACTGTTCTATTACTACTGCATTTTCATGAAGTCATAAAATGAGTCATCTGTAGAGCAGGACCTCATATTTCATAATAAATTCTTCCCTTTTCTCATTTCTCCCTAATGCAAAATTCCTCCACAGCTGATATAGAAAGCACCTACCCCAACATTTAAAATTTCATAGTATGTATTTTTCTAAATCTGTGACTCCAAAGGAGAGTTTATCTTCTTCAATGCCTGAAGGTACAAATAAGAAAATGATTATGAATCATTTTCAGTTGATGTAAGAAATTTATATTACCATTTTTTGGTGTAGTGCCTAGAGAAATTGAATATTTTTTTTTCTTTTTTGATGAATGATCCACAGGAAAGGAAGAGCAATAAAATCTGCTGTTGCAAACATAAAAATTATGAAAGAGTTTAATGGATTATATCATATATGGAAAATAACCAAGTATTAAAAAATGTAGTGTAGACCCACACAAATGAAGTTAAGAGGTTTTTGACAAAGATGAGAAAGCAATTCAATTGAGAAAAGATAGTTGTTTAAACATATAGTGTTGGAGGGAAAATTGGATGTCCACATGCAAAATATTGAACCTAGACATATGCCTTGCATCTTTTGTAAAAATTAACTCAAAATAGATCATGTATATAAATGTAAAACTTCTAGAAAAATACATAGAAAATCTAGGTTACATTGGGTTTGGCGACGAGTTCTTAGGTCCAACACCAAAAGCAAGATCCTTGAAGGAAACAAAAATGAAAAGTTGGACTATATTAGTACAAACTAATACATGGCTATCATGATAATAATAAGATATTAATAGCTCCCAGATGGCTCAGTGGTAAAGAATCTGCCTGCCAATGCAGGAAACTCAAGTTGAATCCCTGGGTGGAGAAGATCCCCTGGAGGAGGGAACAGCTACCCACTTCGGTATTCTTGCCTGGAGCATTCCATGTAGAGGAGCCTGGTGAGCTACAATCCATGGACTTGCAAAAAGTTGGACATGACTGAGCACACATGCAATAATAATAATACAAATTGGACTGTATTAGTATACAGGGCCACAATAACAAAGTACCACAAACCAAGAGTCTTAAAGTGACAGCAATTTATTTTCTCACTGGATGCTAGAAGTCCAAAACTAAGGTATTGGCTCAGGCATGCTCCATCTGAAGGGGGCTCCAGGGAGGCATTATTTCCTCAATCCTAGCTTCTGGTAGCTACTTGCACCCTTTGGTGTCTTAGCTTGTAGATTATTTACTCTGATCTCTGCCTCCATCATATCAAGGTCTTCTTCATTGCATGTGCATTCAAATTGTGCTCTCTTTTTACTTATAAAGATATTCATATTAAGAGTACAATACACACACACTTACAAGTTAACACACATGCATGTCCTTGCTTTGTCAGCTGAGAAAGGCTAGAGGCAGTGACACTTATCTTTACACTAAGACATTAGTTTATAATATCACACTTCACTTTAAAAACTTGGGAGAAATAGTCACTTCTAGGGTTCCGGCAAGAAGTATATAAGATGAGCCTGGAACATCTCATAGTGCCAGAATTTAATGAATTACTCAAAAACAAAACAAAATACAGTGGTGGGTGGGTGTCAGAAGGACAAGGAGCCACATGGAAGAGCTTCCCACTGTCAGAGCTGGAACAATTTTAGCCACAAAATAAAGGAGTATTTTGTTATAATCAAGGATAGTAAATAAATACTTTTGAATCTATATTGATATAAATAACTGAGTAATAATTGGAGTGAATAGACAGACTTTGCATGCCTAATTCCTCACTCCTTAAAGTGTATGCTGCTTTTAGTAACTTTCCTCCAAAGACCACAGTATGAAAGAGGGGGAATGTAGCTTTACAGTGGAGAAATCTAATACTGCCTCAGCCACAGTTAACATCAGCAGGTATAAATTATGTTAATAGCATATACTTTTGATACAATGTGATGAGAATGGTACTTTATCTCTGTGATCTTCCTTCTAAAACCTGTAACCCAAGCCTTACTATAAATGCAAACAAATCCCAGTTGAAGGACCTTCTCCAGAATCCCTGACTAATTACCCCTCACAATTGTCAAAATAATAAAAAAGAGGATGATCAAAAGGGAAGTTTGAAAAATTGTTACAGGCAAGAGGAGCCTAATGAAATATAATGACTAAATCTAATATGCTATCCTGGATGGGATTTTGGAACACACAAAAGACATTAAGTAAAATCTAAGGAAATCTAGGTTTCAGTTAACAGTATAGATTCATCGTGTGTGTGTGTGTGTGTGTGTGCTCAGTCATGTCTGACTCTGTGACCCCATGGACTGTAGACCAGCAGGCTCCTCAGTCCATAGAACTTTCCAGGCAAGAATACTTGAGTGGGTTGCCATTTCCTACTCCAGGGGGTCTTTGCAACCCAGGGATCAAACCTGTGCCTCTTTTGTCTCCTGCATTGGCAGGTGGCTTCTTTGCCACTAGTACCACCTGGGAAGACTCTCAAATTTTAACAAAAGTACTGCACTAATATGTTAATAATTGGGAGAAATAGGTGCAGAGTATGTGGGAACTCTCTTTGAAATTTTATGTAATTCTAAATCTATTCTAAAATAGGATGGGCACTGTGTATATGGTGTTTGTCCCTTAGGATGGTATGGAATCATGATCATTTTTAAAAATAATTTAATTTATTTATTTACTTCTGGCTGTGCTTAGATTTTGTTGCGATGTCGGCTTTCTCTAGTTGCATCGAGTGAGGGGCTCCTCTCCAGTTGCAGTGTGAGGGCTTCTCATTGCAGCGTTTTCTCTTGTGGAGCACAGGCTCTAGGGTGCATGGCCTTCAGTAGTTGCGACATGTCAGCTCAATAATTGTGGCTCCCAGGCTCTAAAGCACAGACTCAGTAGTTGTGGCACACAGGCTTACTTGTCCTGTGGCACGTGGGATCTCTCAGATCAGGGATCAAACCCGTGTCTCCTGCATTGGCAGGTGGATTCTTTACTACTAGGCCACCAGGGAGGGCCCTGGATTCATAATTCTTAAGCAACTGTAACAGTCATAATGAAATTGAAACCATGATTAAAAAGCTTCCAACAAATAAACGTCGATGACCAGATAGCTTCACAGGGAAATTCTATCAAATATTTAGAGAAGAGCTAACACCTCTCCTTCTCAAACTCTTCCAAAAATTTGCAGAGAGAGAAACACTCCCAAGCTCATTGTACCTGGCCACCATCACCCTGATACCAGAACCAGGCAAAGAGCAGTGAGAACAAAGATGAGGACTGTGAGTAATCTCCCACTGTCTTGCACTACAGGGAAGGTATTAGTGTTACTGAAAATTGTGCATCATATATTTTTCTTAGAATCCAGTGGCAAGATGGTAGTTTATCTCCTGGGAAGAAATGATATATCAAACAGTGAAGACCTATGTAATTCTTTGTTTCTCTTTGTGCCTTAGTCAGGAAGTCCAGAGCTGAATGTAAAATCCCTCAACTATAGTGATAATTTTATGTCAAGTTCTAAGGACAAAGACTTCCTATCTTAAATCATATGGTTTCTTCTTTTTAAAAACAGTAACTTTTTTTCTTATTACTACAATGATGCATGTACATTATAGAAAATGTGGAAAATAACAGATTACCTTCCTCATCAGGTATTTTCCTGCTACATAGTTGTCAGCACTGTTTATGTTTTAGTCATTTTCATTTCTTCTAAGCATATGTGTATATATATATTTTTTTCCTTTGAAAATGAAATGATACCTTTCACACTGTATCAAAACTTTTTTAAAGAAAACTTAAAAATATGTTTAAGAGTTTTCAAAATATGTAGCCCAAATATACTTAGGGGAGAGTCAAGTTTAAGTGTGTAGAAATGGGAATCTCTATGAGAAATAAAATTCCACTTTTCTTGTTTAATTTCAGTTAGAAATCATTGCTCAGTGGTTAAGAGAACTTAAAGGTTTACTGATGGAAAAGAAGCCCTAATTAAGAGGCAAGATGAGGGAGGGTTAGGCAGGTCAGCTGAAAGAAATGATCTGAGTTTGAGTTTTATTCTGATTAAATGTGACTTGGAAAATTGCATGTCATCTCTGAACCTTAGTATTCTTACCTGTAAAATGGGGCCAATAATTACGTATACCTCATTGAATTGTCATATTGATGTAATGAAATAACATAGGTACAGGCACACCTCAGAGGTACTATGGGTTCAGTTCTAGGGCATCACAACAAAGTATATCTCATAATAAAGCCAGTCACATAAATTTTTGGTTTCCTGGTGCACATAGAAGTAGTGTTGACACTCTGCTATAGTCTATGAAGCATGAAATAGCATTAAGTCTAAAAAAAAAAAATAGTAGCATGCAATAGCATTATGTCTAAAAAAACAATGTACCTGCCTTAATTTAAAAATACTTTATTGCTAGAAATACTAAACATCAACTGAGCTTTCAGACAGTCATCATCTTTTTGCTAGTGAAAAATTTGAAATATTGCAAAAATTACCAAACTATGACAGACAGGAATTGAGCAAACCGTTGTTGGAAAAATGGTGTCGATAAACTGTCTTGATGCAGGGTTGCCATAAACCTTCAATTTGTATAAAGCAAACAACAACAACAACAACAACAACAACAAAAAGATGCTGTATCTGTGAAGCACAATAAAGCAAAGCACAATAAAATTAGGTGTATCTATAAAGTGCTAAGCACAATGCATATTGGTACATAGTAAGTCCAGAACAAATGGTGACTGCTATTGATATGGCAGAAGGCATTATATAAACAGCACTTGTCCTACAGACTCCCTGGCTTTGAACCCCAATTCCACCCTTTCCTAACATCATGATCCTTGGGCACATTTCTAATTTTTCTGTGGTTTAGTTTCCCACCTTAAGATAGTGTTGATAACAGTACCTTCCTCACTGGGTTGTGGTGGGAGTGAGTTAGCAAATATAAATCACTCAGAAAAGTGTCAGGCATAGTTATTAATTAATGTATTAATTATGACTGTTCATGGGTACCTCTGTCAAAGGACCTCAAGTTAAAGGACTAATTGACTTTGCAGGGTTGAGAAGTCACATAAAATACTTTTTAAATCTGTGACCTCAGAGCTTGAGACAACCTCAGTCAATGAAAAAGATGAAGTCCTTACGCTCTTGGATTCTTGGATCCATTTTCATATATTTCCTGGCATATACTTACATTGTCATAAACTATCTTTTTAGACCCTCTTGCCAGAGGTTGAGATTAAGATGACTAAGGTTACTATCATTTGAAGGATATTATGATACTACTTCCTTCTTGGCTGTAACTTTGAACCTGACAAGATCTTCAGGTCAGAGGGGAAACCTGAGTGCTGGAGGTGATCTCTGACTCCTGCGGGTCAGGTGTCCAGGGAGGAATAAGTGCTGGGCTTTATTTTTTTTTAAGTCCTGGGACTCTAGATACATACTCTTGTCATTTAAAATGATAAAATGTCTCTGTTTTACTAAATAGTTAGATCATGTTTGAAAACACTTCACTTAGA
The DNA here is from genome assembly GCF_019320065.1 of Cervus canadensis. Taxonomy (NCBI): domain Eukaryota; kingdom Metazoa; phylum Chordata; class Mammalia; order Artiodactyla; family Cervidae; genus Cervus; species Cervus canadensis. The sequence continues at coordinate 52,416,316 of NC_057389.1, forward strand.
AAAGGTGATTTTTAAAAATGTTTGCTGGGTCAGATAATCCATTTTACGCAAAATTTCTAGAATTTATCATTTTCCCGGTTTTAACCCAACGCCCAAGTCAAGGTTGTTTCTGCTGTTAGGGGAGATTCAAGGGAAACTGTGATGGAGAACTCTCCAGAGGAGTGGTTCCATTGTTGGTGCTACCTTTATAGTGCCTGAATCAGTGAGCATTTACCTCAGCCCCATTCTGGAACTCCCAACTCCCGAACTATAGTCCCAGTTTATTTAGACTTAGAACCATACAGAACAATTGCCACTGTGAGAGAATTTTTTATGTATGTTATACAGCAATGTTATGTAACCAGGCAAGTTGTTCATTTTCATTCTTTATAATGAATATGCATGCATGCTCAGTCGCTTCAGTCATGACTTTGTGATCCTATGGACTGCATCATGCTAGGCTCCTCTGTCCACTGGATTTTCCAGGCAAGAGGACTGGAGTGGGTTGCTATGCCTTCCTCCAGGGGATCTTCCTGACCCAGGAACTGAACCCACCTCTCTTGTGTCTCCTGCACTGAGTGTGGATTCTTTACCGCTGAGCCACCGGGGAAGCCCCTGAAGTGAGTACATGAGGCAATAGATCTCTTAATGTTTCGTCCATTGTAGTCAGTTTCCATGGTTATGGCATCTTCTAATTCAGCACACACCTATGGTGAGAAAGATGGGAAATGCTATTTCTGTTCTGTCCTCTTGAGATGACATTGAGACAGGGAAGAATGTCAGAAGTGTACCCAGATAAGCATGGTTAGTAAGGTCACAAGTTTTGATTATACATACCCAAATGTGGGTGTTCTTTCTCATCTTCATCAATTGCATGACCCATGGAAAACATTCTAAACTCCAGTTTTCTTAATATCTACTCAACAGAGGAGTTTGTGAGCATGAAATTGGATAATAGAAGTGAAGTATTTCACAGGTACACAGTAGGCTTTGATCAAAATTAGTTTTCTTCATTAGTCTTGGATAAAAATTAGTTTATTAATAACAGACCTAGTGAATTAATTCTTTACATCTTGAAATAAATTCTTCCAAGGATTGATTTACAAAACCCTTTTGGGATTCTGAAATTTTTAGATTACCATTCCCTATTCTTAGTGTAGAAAACTCCCTGATGTAGAAAATAATAATAAAAACAACAGAACCTAAATCAACTATTTTAATAAATAGTTAGTGGGATCCTGGATCAGGGTTGGGAGCAGAACAAACAGCAACAAGCTGAGAAAAAGAGTTGAGCTTCAAGATAAGTTCTATCATTGCTTCATCACATTATTTGGGGCAAGTTTAGATTTGTTTCCTAAACTGGTAAGATGGGGTTTCTCCTCTCATCCCCAGGGTATCATCCAGTTCAGTTCAGTCGCTCAATCGTGTCTGACTCTTTGTGACCCCATAAACCGCAGCACATCAGGCCTCCCTGTCCATCACCAACTCCCGGGGTTTACTCAAACTCATGTCCATTGAGTCGGTGATGCCATCTAAGCATCTCATCCTCTATCGTCCCCTTCTCCTCCTGCCTTCAATCTTTCCCAGCATTAGGGTCTTTTCCAGTGAGTCAGCTCTTCGCATCAGGTGGCCAAAATATTGGAGTTTCAGCTTCAACATCAGTCCTTCCAATGAACACCCAGGACTGATTTTCTTTAGGATGGATTGGTTGGATCTCCTTGCAGTCCAAGGGACTCTCAAGAGTCTTCTCCAACACCACAGTTCAAAAGCATCAATTATTTGGCACTCAGCTTTCTTCACAGTCCAACTCTCACATCCATACATGACTACTGGAAAAGCCGTAGCCTTGACTAGACAGACCTTTGTTGACAAAGTACTGTCTCTGCTTTTTAATATGCTGTCTAGGTTGGTCATAACTTTCCTTCCGAGGAGGAAGCGTCTTTTAATTTCATGGCTGCAGTCACCACCATCTGTAGTGATTTTGGAGCCCCAAAAAATAAAGTCAGCTACTGTTTCCACTGTTTCCCCATCTATTTGCCATGAAGTGATGGGACCGGATGCCATGATCTTAGTTTTCTGAATGTTGAGCTTTAAGCCAACTTTTTCACTCTCCTCTTTCACTTTCATCAAGAGGCTCTTGAGTTCTTCTTCACTTTGTGCCATAAGGGTGGTGTCATCTGCATATCTGAGGTTATTGATATTTCTCCCTGCAATCTTGATTCCAGCTTGTGCTTCATCCAGCCCAGTGTTTATCATGATGTACTCTGCATATAAGTTAAATAAGCAGAGTGACAATATACAGCCTTGATGTACTCCTTTTCCTATTTGGAAACAGTCTGTTTTTCCATGTCCAATTCTAACTGTTGCTGTCTTGTTTCATTAGACTTCACCAAATTAGAGGCCTCTTCTTTGAATAAAATAATAAGAAACAAATGAAACACTTTCTTGAATTGGCCAGTATCTCTTGTCTTCTTATGCATGTTATTCAGTGTTTGTTGTCCAGTCATGATTGATGCATTTAAACATGCAGAACAGTTATGGCAAACATTCCTTCTCAACTTCCTGTTTTTATATTAGCATGCTATTTCTTACCTTATAGATCATGTCCTTAAATATCTGAAATCATTTAGCAAACATTCGCTACAGTACCTAGGTTGCTAAAGCCAACAAAGTAATGTTGCTGAACTTAACTTTGTATCCATGAGTGTGTAGTGGCAACTTTTTTTAATGTTAACATCTATTGAGTACATGTTATGTATCAGACAGTGTGCTAAGCATCTTTCCTGCATTAATCCTCAGAATGAACATGTGAGGAAGATACCATTATTATCCTCATTTTATTGATGAACAGTATGCTTAGAGAGATTAATAACTTTCCAGATTCAAATACTTCAATAGATGGTGAGCTAGGTTTTAAATCATGATGTTTTTGACTGTAGCACTCTTATTTTAACTGCTTGGTTTCTGGAGCCTTGGGAAATTATAAGTAACAGGAAAAAACCTACTTTTCTCCTGAAAATATAAGAAAAACAAATTAAAACCAGAAGGAGATCTTTTATATTAAGAGCTTACTGAATACAGTGATCTTTTGTAGCTGATCATACATAATTAATTTCCTCTCAAATCAATTTAACATCTAAATAATGCAGCACTAGCTAATGGGCTCTCAGCTGGCCAAACATTAAGAGATATATTGCCCCATATACTCATCATAAAGAATGAAGATGAACAACTTGCTTCGTTATGTAACATTGTTGTACAACATAAATAAAAGATTCTCTTGTTTTGGCAATTGTTCTGTACTGTTCTAAGTTTTGCTAAATCAGACTTCCTCCTAATCTAACAGATGCCAGCACTTTAAAAGCAGTTCAAGAATTCTTATTTATATCTCATGTTCAGCTTTGAATAAAACAGGCCAGAAAATGCAGAAGGAGAGCGGGGGGGAAAGCATAACTTAAAAATGGAATTTATTTCCAGCCTTCTAAACACAGATTTCCAATAAACATCCACTTAGAGAACCGTTTCATTAAGCTAACTGCAGCTGAAAACAAGTTCCCTAATGTTTCTTTGAGCATTTTGTTTTATAAAATGAGTCATTACTTTCTATGTTTTGGCTTGACAATCTTTTCTCCCAATTGTGTAATTTTTGCGTTTGTCACTCAAAGTGCTTGTGTTTCTGGAGAATTGTTCCAAGACATTTATGCTTTGGAATGAGACTCAATACGGTGGCACAAGTTTGGAGAAGAAACCCACTAAGGTGTATTGCTTTGTTCTTTAATAAACTGGAGAGGGTCTTGACTTCCTCATTTTAATTAAAGTTTAACAGCCCCTTACGTCCACTTCTCCACTGGCAGCAATGAACTGGTAATAAACAAAATAGATGATTGTGGCCATATGTGAATACAGGGGAAATGAAAACCAGGGCTTTCTTTCATCTGTGGTTTGGTAAATAATCCAGATATTTGAAAACCCATTCTTAATCACTTCACCCACAAGTGATGAAGCTTTACTAATGTAGAACTAGGGAATGTGAAGAAATTTAAAGAAAGATGCCAGAAAGAAAATTTCAATATACAGACTTTGCATAGGCAAATGACACTTAAGAAAAACCCTCTCAAGAGCTAATTATCTCAATAGAACTTGGTTTTGGTGCCTTTGATTAAATAGTCAAACTGCAAGAAAAGATTCTATTCAATTTTCTAAATGATGGTTGTATTTCATGCCTGGTAATAAGCATAGGAGATGCACAGTTAAGAAGGGCATATTTGTCTTGTGGAAAAACTCTCCATGTAGTAGCTACATATTCATTCTGTTGCTGAAACTCAGCCTCTGTTTACTGGTGCTGAATTGAACCAAGGAGACAGAGTTGTGGATGCAGTAGAAAAGAATAGTTTTATTACTTTGCCAGGCAAAGGGGGCCACAGCAGGCTAATACCCCCAAAACTCTCTGTCCCCCCACCTGGAGGGGTAGTGGAGAGTCTTGAGGTAAAGAGCAGGCATGGTCAACTCATGGACATTCTTCTAATCGGCTGGTGGTGAGGTCAGTGGGAGTCAGTATCACCAACCTTCTTCTTCCAAGTGGTCTGGGGTCTATGTACTTGTGGGCAGCATACAGTTAACTTCTTCCACCTGATGCGGGTTTCAGGATCTGTCAAACAGCTCAAAGGACATGGCTCAGAATATTACCTGTAGTCCCTGAGAAAGAACTAAAGGTCCTTGACTGTTCAACGGCTAAAGTAGTATTATTTTGTCTTGCTTGACTTTTTTTTCTTTCTTTCTGTATTTTCTCACTTCTCTGATTAAATTTATTCTTTGACTAAAGTTTTGCTACAGACAAAATGCAGGTGGAGGACATGAATGGGGGTCTATTCTGGGAAGGCTTCATAGGATCCTGCTCGGTTACAGTTCTACTTTTCGAAAGACCAGATACAGTAATGATAATTAAAATAAGCAAAACCTAGAGCCATTTATTGAGCATTTACTATATACTGATAGGGTGCTAAGATAATAAAAGTAGATTTAATCATGTCAACTTTATGATGGCCATAAAAATGAGTATTATTAACAGTGACAACTAATGTTATGAACTATTTACCACATACAAGGCAATATATTAAACACATTACATGGTTGTTTCACTTGATCTTCACAAGTAGGTACTGTAATTATTCCCAGTTTACAGAAGAGAAAACTAAAAGGTGGAGTGATTTACTCAAATCTCAAGGCTAGCTAAGATCCTAATTCAGGTGATCTAAAGCTCCAAAGTTTATGCGTTTGAGTACTACTCTATACTCTCTCCTGTGTTCTTACTGTTGGCAGATAAGTCAGCAGGCCTACAGAGGTTATATCTCTTTATCAAGATCCCACAGTTGATAAATGGCAGAACCGGGAATCAAACACAGGTTTCTCTAGTTTGTTATCCAGGGTGTCTAATGGATCAGGCATGGAATTTGTGAAAGACCACTATAAAAATGACATGCTGCTGAAGACTGAAGGTTGAGCAACACAACTATCTTCAGCTGCCTGACTTCTGTTCACATGAACTCTGAACTGTGAAGAACCCTGGAAATGTACGTTTCATCCCTTGTACTCCATCTTTGCTATCCCTATAATGATGCCCAAAGTTATGGGATGTTACTTTTATTTTATAATGGTAAAATACATCCCAGCACTTTTGATATTCTTTTTGTGCATATGTGTCTTTCTTCACTATATGTCTTTTCTAAAAACTAAATGTTGTGCTACATTTGCTATGAATCTTTTTTGTGTATGTGTTTCAACTCCCTAATAGTATATTAGGGAATGTACTAATGGTATATTAGGGAATATACCAATAGTTTATTAGTATACCAATATACTAATGTATATTAGTATTAATGTTAAAAAAGACTGTTCCTTTTATTGAGGATACCAGATATTATTTCATGCCTATATGACTCATATACTTAATTTCTGCTATGTCTGATCCTCCTTACAAATCTGCAAGGTAAATATCATTATACCTATTTTAGAGATGAGAAAACTTAGGTTTAGAGAGATTAGACAACTTGTCTAACATGACACAGCCAATTAATTTAAAAAAAGAATAGCTATTATTTATCGAGGATATGAAATAAAGTTCTAATCAAAGAGCATATAGTCCCAAGTTGGAATCTTATTCCAGGCTGTTGTTGCTGCCTTTTCTCCTTGGAGTTAACAAGAAATAATTATTAGGTTAGTGGTTGTCACTGAAGGAACACATAAAGAAGACTTTTTAATCATGAGTATAAGCATGTAGTCTCTGCTCTTTTTATATGAGAACACTGTGGAACATTTCATGGGACCCCACATTGTTTCCTTTGAAAGTATTGTCATGCTATCTTATTTCTTGGTAGAAACAGCAAGATAAGCTACTAGGATTGACCCAGGCAGGTAACATGCCTTATGCTAGTGTTACAGGATCAGTTATCAAAAGGATAGAAGTTTTAGTATGTACTATAGGTGGTCAGAGTTTCAATTAACTTTGGACAGAAACAAACAGAATAATCAAGGAAGGCTGGGGGACATCTATTTCTGATTGCCCATTGTAACTTAAAAAAAACCTCTCTCTTACTCTAAGAGATAAACCTTCCCAGTTTAAAGACTGAATGCATTTTGGTAGTGGAGACTGACTTAATTTCTAGGTCCAGAAGGTAAACCACTTATTTGGTTCTAGTGAACATGACCATCACAATTCTGTGGCTAGAATTCATTCTGGGTTGAATATTTGGACATAGTTGGAGCCTACCAATCATTAAATTACTGAGAAAAAGGCATACTTTTCCAGATGACGCTTTTGGGCTACTGGGATGTAATCCTGATTTGCTGGTTGCAACATTTGTCATTTCTTGGAGAGAACTTGAGATTTGAGCCAACAAAGAGGCCCACAGAATAGAGCGATACAGTGAGAATTCTGATTTCTTTTTTTTGAGCATAAGGATTCCACTGTTCCTAAGTGTGAGTACCCCATGGGTTTTTCCATTGTGTGAGCTAATACATTTTTGTCCCCTTCCCAAAAGCCAGTTTTAGTTGGGTTGATGTCTTTGCAACTGAATTATCCTCTGTAATCCAGCAAATAAGCTATATATATATATATATATATATATATATATATATATACACACACACACACATACACACACATGTATATATATGTGTGTGTGCATGTGTGTGAAAATGTTCCAGTCTACTTTTTTTTTTTATGAATCAAGCTGCACCTGATTGTTAAGAGGATCTGCAAGCCAGTTAGCATCTAGAAAAACACATCTCTCTTTTTCCTTTCCCCATCCAGACAGAAATAGCAGATTAAAATACAAAGTACACATATACACACATGCATATATATGTAAGTAAACCATCATACAGAGCTTCATGATGGTTCAGTTAATTCAAGCCATACATCATCACTGTGTTTAAATCTACCATCAGGAGTGTATTTCTTTTTAACGACACGAGAAAAGAAATTATTTCCAGTTGCATTTTTACAAATTGCTCTCAATTGTGACATTTATCTTCCATTCCAATCAAGTGTAATTTACCAGAAAGACTGCATAATGTTTCTGTATTTAAAATATGCGAGGTTTTTGTAATACCCTCCCATCCTTCCTAAAAATGTTTATATAACATTCTCCCAGCCCAAATTTCCCTATTTGGTAGGGATGGGATAGGCATGGTTTAAACAAGCTCATCCAGATATAAAGACTCCTTGAAACCTATATATCACAAAAATAAGATGACCAGCTGGTAAAAGTTTCATTGGTTCAGTTCACAGTGACTCAGTCAAAATAGCTTGAACGTTTGACACCCAGTTTGATTTAAAAAGTTATCTTGATAAAAATGGTGTGTTGGTTTAGGATGAGCCAATCAGTCTCGTGATTGAGATACAAGAGGGCAGTAACATGAGATTTGTTGCTTTGGTCCGATGGAACCTTGGGACTTGAATCCAGCAGTTGCCAAACCATGGTCTATGGATATGTGGAAATCCACAATGAAGTTTTCGCCACGCTGTGGCAAAATAGAAAACAATACTGGAGAGTGAGTTGTTTTCTTGGTTTTTTTTTTTAAGCTAAATTTTTTCCATTTAAAAGGAACATGCTTTAATTCAAGATTATGTTCTTCCAATACTTTGGTTTGAAATGTTTTTCTTGGATAAAATAGTGGTGGTATTAAATGAGAGTTTTGAAAAAAATTAATTGGAAAAATTAAAAATTGGCATTCCCATGATTCTTGAATTTGTATTGGTTTGTCAACCAAGCCCTGTTCTTGGCATTAATGATAATGTTAAGCACTAGCATTTATGAAATGCTATCAAATGCTCAGCACTGTGCTTCATGGTTTGTATATTTAGTTCTTACCTCAACACTACTGCAGAGATGCTATTATTATCTCCATGTTATAGATAAGGAAACTGAAGCCTATGGGGCTTAAGGAACTTGCCTAACATCACAAAGCACAGCCACAAAGTGAACTTTATGACCTTTTTCTTCAGAACTTCAGCATATCTGTCATTTAGAATGTGAACCTACCAGATCAAGGATAATGATGTTCACATCTTTGGGGGCCAGCTTAGCAAGAAAAACCTGATAAAGAGAGTGAGTAAGTATCAACATGAGGACAAAGGAGTATACTGATAAATCTCCTGTTCTGGAAAGTTTTCAGATCTGACAGTGCATAGACTGATGAAATCAGAAAGGGCTGAAGAAACTGAGAAATCGTTTTTCATATTATTGGTTTAAAAAAAAAAATTGTTGCCTGGTAACTATTGTGGTTAATTTGAATAGCAGAGTCCCATGTACTTTTTACTCTGTCACAGTGCTGCAGTGTTTTTATTCTGGAAAAGATGGAAACAAGGCCATTTCTGCTTGCATCTTCCCTCATCGTTCAGAAAAATTACTTTTGGATGAATTTCCTACATTGTAGGAGATTTCTAGATCTCTTATTTTCCCTCCCACTCTAGGCCAAATATCTCAGAAAAGAAAGAGCCTAAAGCATCACAGAAGACATATTTTCCCCTACTATTGATGAATAAGACAGTGTCGCTTTAGGCATGACTAAAATAAGTAGAATATAGTGCAAAGGTAGTGGGCTGAATCCAAGGTTGCCCTCATGACTCCACGTCCTAGTGGTCCCACCTTTGCGAGGGCCCCTTCCCATGAGTGAGGATGGTACTTATGACTTGTTTCTGGTCAACCTAATATGGCAAGGGTGATGGGATATAATTTTTGTGATTATGTTACATTGGACCATAATGCTTGCCTTCTAGCACTCTCTTGCCCCTTCTGGCTTTTAAGAAGCAAACTGCCATATTGTGAGTGGCTGGTGGAGAGGACCACGGGCTGAGGATGGCCTGAAGGTGGGCTCTGGTCAGCAACCAGCAGGGCATGGAGGCCCTCATCCCCACAGCCTGCAGAGAAAGGAATTTTTCCAATGAATAAATAAACTTGGACATAGATCCTTGCACATTGATGCGATTCCATCCCGGACCAACACTTTGACTGCAGCTTTACAGAGGGCCCAGCTGTGCTTGGTCTCTTGAACCCCAGAAACTATAAGACAATAAACGAGCATTGTTTTAAGCTGCTAACTGGTAGTAATGCTGCAGTAGGTAATTAATACATCATGTTTGTGGCTCGAGAGGATTAGATGATGCTGGTGAGATCCCCTGAGAAGGAAAATCCAAGGGAGGTCAGAGTCTAGGGATGTGGAAAACAAGACTAATTTGGAAATGCAGAGTTTGACGTGACTAAGGACATTCATGTGATTAATAGATAGATATATGGTTCTGAGGCTTGTCAGAGAAGACTGTAATGGAAATAGACTTCTATGAAGGCTTTAATGAAAAGGGAGTTGTTAGTTCTTGCAGGTTAGATTCTCAGAGGGAAATTCATGTACAAGAACATTATTAGGAGTATTCTGACATCAGCCCCAATGTGAAATGAGGAGACCATGTGTGTGATGCATACTCAGCGTAGGTGTCTCCTGACCCCCTGGTGAGCTGCGGTGGCCCAGTGAGGAGAGCAGGCCTTTACCTCCCTCCATTGCTGGTTGTTGGGTGTAGACCCTGAGAAGGCGCAATGCTGAGTGAAGTAGCACACTTCAGCTGAGGGATATTCCTGGAGAGGGCTGAGAGCTAGCAGCACTCCTGGCAGCTGGAGGATAAACCATTCAGTAGTGCAGGGAACCTAGACAACCGTGACAATGTCCACTGGATTGTGAGTTGGGGCTATAGTAAGGCTGTGCGTCTCCTCAGGACATTGGAAGACTGGGAGGGGAAAAGGCACAAGCACAAGGATGAAAACTTGGCAAACCCCAAGGAGACCCAGAAGAGAAGAGTGGGAAGATACTGTTTACTAGTTAAATGAATGCTGTTTGAGTTTTGTGTAAGGTGTATGCTATTCCAAGGTGTGGGAGATTGAATGACAAGGCATCAAGTACAAGGTGCAAAATCTATTCACAAAACATATTTATATTAGATCTGATACAGCAGATTCTAAAAGACAAGGTTATTCCCTTTGTTTCCACATTGTTATTCATTTATATATATATATATTGGGCTTTCTTGGTAGCTCAGTGCTAAGTTGCTTCAGTCATGTCCAACTCTTTGCGACCCTGTGGACTGTAGCCCACCAGGCTCCTCTGTCCAAGAGATTCTCTAGGCAAGAATACTGGAGTGGGTTGCCATGCCCTCCTCCAGGGGATCTCCCCAACCAAGGGGTTGAAACCACATCTCTTTACATCTCCTACATTGGCAGGCAAGTTCTTTACTACTAGCGCCACCTGGGAAGCCTTACATATATTATATAACTTCCTAGGTGGCTTCCTTGGTGACTCAGTGATGAAGAATCCACATGCCAATGCAGGAGACCCTTGTTCGATCTCTGGTTGGAAAGATCCCCTGGAGTAGGAAATGGAAACCCACTCCAGTATTCTTGCCTGGGAAATGCCATGGACAGAGGAGCCAGGTGGACTAGAGTCCATGGGGTCTCAAAAGAGTAAGACATGACTTAGTGACTAAGCAACAAAATTATATAATATATATATTACACATGACATATAATGTTGTAGGTATATAATGTGTTGCTGATTATACATATAATATATGTAATCTAATTTTTTAAAATGACAGTGAAATCTTTACTGTTTCTCACCACTGAATAAAGTATACCAAACAGTTAGTAAGTGTCAGACACTAGGCTGCTCCTGGGGCACAAGAGTGACCCTACAGTCTGGTGAGAGTCACATCCAGGAAAGAGGTAACATTGTGCCCTATGGCAAGTACCAGGGTTGGGGCAGCACAGAGAAGGTACCCTCAGTCCAGAGTCATTCAGGGATTCATCCTATTCTGCTCACCATCCATGCAGATGAGTCAACCAGGTAAGGTGTGGCTTCTAAGTCAGGAGGACCTGGACTTCACTTTTCACTGGCTTTTACCATTGTGTAGACTCAAGTGAATTATCTAACCTATATTAACCTCAATTCCTGCATTGTAAAATGGAGAAATAGCCATTATCCCGCAGAGCTGCTTTAAGGATTGTTTCTGATTCATTAATTCAACAAATATTTATTAAATACTCACAGCATGCCAACCTTGCATTATCTTTTCCATGAAAGTTTTATTGCATCTTCAAAACATGAAATATACCATACTGCCAAATATAAACATTTACTATTGCAGAAAGAATTTCATGACCATGTCACAGTCATTAAACAATTAAATGAATCAATAATTCTTTGTAAACAAGTGAAAGTAAGAAATTGAGCTGACATTTTTTAGGAGTTAGGAATTTGGTTACTTGCCATTATCTTACAGAAAGGGCAGGAAAATTAACATGAGGGATAGCATTTTACACAATAAATCTTGTTGGATTTCATGCTTTTAGAGTATCAATATTTGAATGATTCTCCCCTGAACCCCTTCTGTCGTTCAGAGACACTTGCTGTCCATCATAGGCTTTCTCAAAACAAAGATGAACACTTTTCTATGTCTGTGAGTTGTTTCTATTTTGTATATAGATTCATTTGCATATTTTTTAGATTCCATGTGTAAGTGTTATCATAAAATATTTGTCTCTGACTGACTTACTTCCCTTAGTATGATAATCTCTAGGTCCATCCAGGTTGCTACAAATGGCAATACTTAATTTTCAATGGTGGAGTGATATTCCATTGTATATATGTAGCACATCTTGCTTATCAATTCCTCTGGCAGTGGACATTCAGGTTGCTTCCATGTCTTGGCTATTGTAAATAGTGCTGTGAACATTGGGGTGCATGTATCTTTTTGAATTACAGTTTTCATCTTTTCTGGATGTGTGTCAGGAGTGGGATTGTTGGATCACATGGTAGCTCTATTTTTTTTTTTGTTTTTTAAGGAACCTCTGTACTGTTTTCCATTGTGACTGTACATATTTACATTTCCACCAACAGTGTAGGAGGGTTCAGTTACCAGAGGGGAAGGGAAAGAGGGGAGAGGTAAATTAGGAGTATGGGATTAATAGATATAAACTACTATACATACAATAGATAAGCAATGAAGATTTACTGTATAATACAGGGAACTATATTAAATATCTTATAATACCCTATAAGGGAAAATAATCCAAATATATATATATATATATGAATCATTTTGCTGTATACCTGAAATTAACATAATATTGTAAATCAAATATGTTTCAATTAACAAATGTGAACACTTTGACCACGTGGAATATCAACAAAGACCCCAAACTTGGCTGGAAAAAGAAATTTTAAACTGCTAAGAAGAGAGAGAGGCAACATAGGTGAATTATTCTAATGGAATGATATGCACGAAAGATATTTAATCTCCAAGACCACAGCAGTACTTTTAATCAAAGTACATTTGTCATCAGTGTGCATCCATCAGTTTCTTTAAAGTTTGTTGAAAAGCAGATTGTATCATGATTAAATATGTTGTTGAAAAGTTAAAGAGAAATGAATCAATAAATGCTTGCTGAATTGATCATTAAGAAACAGTTCTGCTTTTTACCTTTATCCTTCTTTCAAGTGGCATCTTTGTGCTCAGTAGATTTTTATATTCTGTTGTTCTTCCTAATGACAAAAGTTAGCTGAATAATTACCATGTGCCAGGAACTGCTAGAAGTACTTTATGTGTATTTATTCATTTAACTTGACTTATGAGGTGTGTACTATGATTAGTCAAAATGTGTAGTTGAGGAACCTTGGACAGAGAGTTTAATTCGCTGAAAGTCACAGTGTTGGAACTTAGTGGAGCCAAGATTTAACCTACCTAGTATTCTGGCCCAGGGCTATAGTTCTTTTTTCTTAAAATTAATTAATCAGTTTATTTTTGGCTACCCTGGGTCTTCATGGCTGCAAGTGGGCTTTCTCTAGTTGGAGCAAGCATGGCTACTCTGCAGCTGTGGTGTGCGGATTTCTCGTTGCAGTGGCTTCTCTCGTTGCGGAGCGTGGGATCTAGCTGCACGGGCTTCAGTAGTTGCGGCACAAGGGCTTTGTTGTCCCACAGCACATGGGATCTTCCAGAACCAGGGACTGAGCCCATGTCCCCTGGTTTGGATGACATCTCTGACTCAATGGACATGAGTTTGAGCAAACTCTGAGAAACAGTGAAGGACAGGAAGCCTGGCGTGCTCCAGTCCATGGGGTTTTCTAAAAGTCAGACACAACTTAGCGACTGAGCAAAAACCCCTACACTGACAAGCGGATGCTTAACCACTGGACCACCAGGGAAGCCCCCAGGGCTCTAGTTCTTCAACATTGCACTACATAGCCTCTCAAAATTGTGAGACAGTGTCTGCTCACTGACCTCTTAACACACTAGTATAACATATGCCACTCTGCACACCTTTCACGTCACCATACAATCACACTTTCATTTTCCCCAAATGGTCTCTTGCCCACTTACAGCTCCAGACTCATTGCACGCTACTCTCTAGTTTCCTGTCTTAGTCCTGCTGACTTCACTCAGCCCCTCTATCATAGGGCAATCTCTTCAGCCTGCCCTCAGGAAACATGTTGTTTCCTCATTCTCAGATCAGTCGTGCCCCCTTCTTTGTCTGGCTCATGCCCACATCCTCTTTCTTTGCATCGTGTTGCACAGGCATGCTCAATGACTAAATGATTTATTTGCCTATAGTCCCATATTAGATGCCTATCTTCTCCACTAGCCCCCTGTCCATGAGGACAGGGCCATATCTTCCTGTATCCTACTGACTTGGATAGCATCCTCCACAGAGGGAGAGATTGATTAGTATTTTGTGGCTTATTGCCTAAAAAGTTCCCCCTAAATAGTGCAAATTTGTGTGCTGAAATTCTATACCCCAGCACCTCAGAATTAACTTTATTTGGAAATAGGGCCTTTAAATAGGTATTAAGCACAATAATGGGAAATTGATGGGGAGACAGTGGAAACAGTGTCAGACTTTATTTTGTTGGGCTCCAAAATCACTGCAGAAGGTGACTGCAGCCAGGAAATTAAAAGACACTTACTCGTTGGAAGGAAAGTATGACCATCCTAGATAGCATATTAAAAAACAAAGACATTACTTTGCTAACAAATGTCCGTCTGGTCAAGGCTATGGTTTTTCCAGTGGTCATGTATGGATGTGAGGGTTGGACTGTGAAGAAAGCTGAGCGCCGAAAAATTAATGCTTTTGAACTGTGGTGTTGGAGAAGACTCTTGAGAGTCCCTTGGACTGCAAGGAGATCCAACCAGTCCATCCTAAACGAGATCAGTCCCGGGTGTTCATTGAAAGGACTGATGCTGAAGCTGAAACTCCAGTATTGGCCACCTGATGCGAAGAGTTGACTCATTGGAAAAGACCCTGATGCTGGGAGGGATTGGGGGCAGGAGGAGAAGGGGACAACAGAGAACGAGATGGCTGGATGGCATCACCAACTCAATGGGCATGAGTTTGAATAAACTCCAGGAGTTGGTGATGGACAGGGAGGCCTGGCGTGCTGTGATTCATGGGGTCGCAAAGAGTTGGACACAACTGAGTGACTGAACTGAACTGAACTGACAAGGACAATAAGGTCATATGTGATCCTATAGAATTGATGTCCCTGTGAGACAAGATTAGGACACACACACAAACACAGATGGATGGGCAACTAATTGAGCATACAACTAGAAGGCAGTCATCTCAAAGCTAAGGAGAGAGGCCTCTGAAAAACTAAATCTGTTGACATTTTGACCTCAGACTTCTAGCCTACAGAACTGTGGGAAAATGCATTTCTTTTGTTTAAGTCAACCAGTCCATGGTATTTTGTTATGGCAACCCCAGCAACTAATACACTGGGTAATTGACTGACACTCTGTGTCAGGCTGGCCTTCTTCAACTCTGATTTCCACTGCTTTCCATGTGTCAAGCTAAGACTTTCTCTTTACTGCATTCTGTGTACCATACTCTGTCATCTTTTTCTCTCTTCTTAACTCAGAGTAATTGATAGACCAGAATATATATGCAAATGCTCTTCATTGTCTTTACTAGTGTTATTTATTACTTTGAGCAGCCTGATTAAAATGATGCAAGCTTCGTGCCAAGGTGCCCACTTTTTCACCTCTAAGTCTATGTCTATCTCCTTCCAATACTTGGTAAGCTGTTGATGAGCAAATGAGAGAACTTCTCCCAGCTGTCGTGGGGTCTATAAATTCAAGTGAGCTCATTATTTTCTTTTCTGATGCATAATATCACTCTAGAAAATTATCATTTAATCAGCAGTAATGACTCTCATATTTCTGCAGCACTGCTTATTAATCTCTCTACCTAGTATAAAGAGAGAGTATTTAGCAATGCAAATAACATTTCAGTTTAGAAACAGAGTTGTGGAGAAGAATGTGATCTTACCCCATTCTACTACTGTTATACCTATAGTCTTTGATATTCACAGAAGCAAACAATAATCCCACTTTTTCTGATGTGCTAAGGAAGACTTTCCCTGAATGGTGGTCAAAAATAGGAAGTGATTCATCTGAATTTGCTAATCTTATAAAATACTCAAATGCTTATGTCCCTTGGTCTATTTCAAGTGTTATACATTCATGAAAAGCCTCTGGATGCCCCATCCTCCCAGCCTCATTGTGCACCACCATCTCACCATCTCACTCACTCACTGTCTCTGTTGCTCTAGTCTTCTTCTAGTCCTTTCAACCTCAGTGCCTTTGTATATGCTGTTGTTTCTGCCAGTGACAGCTTTTCCATGTTCTTATCCTGACAATCTTAGCTTTTAGGACTCATTTGAGTGTCACCTTTTGGAGGAAGCCCTCCTTGAATTCTCCAGGACACAATGGGTTCCATGCTAGTTCCCAACATATGCACAGTACTTTTCTTCAGAGTACTACTCATGATGACATTAACCACTAATGCCCATAACCAACAACTCATTAGCTCCTTCCCTAATATTTGGACTGATGCTGATGCTGAAACTCCAATACTTTGGCCACCTGATGTGAAGAACTGACTCATTAGAAAAGATCCTGATGCTGGGAAAGACTGAAGGTGGGAGGAGAAGGGGACGACAGAGGATGAGATGGTTGGATGGTATCACCGACTCAATGGACATGAGTTTGAATTAGCTCCAGGAGTCGATCATGGACAAGGAAGCCTGGCATGCTGCAGTCTATGCAGTTGCAGAGTCGGACATGACTGAGCGACTGAAATGAACTGAATATTTGGAAGGGTAAAACATAGGCCATTTCTTTCTGATTATCAATCACACACATGTATCTAGAATGGCTTTAAGGTTCACCCAGACCTCCTGCCTAGGACCTTTACTCTTTCTTTGTTCCCTGGAGTACCTTGACACCACATTCCCAACCCCACCATCCACAGGGTCTCTTTTTTGCTCTTAAGTTTTGGTTCAGACTGCTGGTCATTTGGTTGCATCAGATTTTCTTCAGAATTTGGGGTAGGTGGTAGAGCAAGGAGGACCAGAAGATTGGGAGGGTTTCAGACTAGAAGAAGGATACAGAATAGAATTTGCTTCCAGCCCAGTCTGGAAGGAACATCAAAAAACAAGTCTGAAAGGCAAAGGAATCTCTTTCTTAGTCATACTGCTGCTTCTTAGAGTATTACCCAAGATGGCTCAACCATGTCCGACTCTTGGCAACCCCACGGACTGTAGCCTGTCAGACTCTTCTATCCATGGAATTCTCCAATCAAGATCACTGGAGTGGGTAACAGTCTCTTCTCCGGGGAATCTTCCTCATCCAGGGATCGAAGCCGGGTCTTCCGCATTGCAGGCAGGTTCTTTACCATGTCGGCCGCCAGGTGTAGTGTAACTATAAAAAATAACGTGAGTGACCTTGCTAATGTTTCTTCAGTCCTCTCTCCACCAGAATCATTTTCTAAAATACAGTTATGGGCCCAAACTTTAAAACGCTTCAGTGGCTCTCCTTGAACATAATGTGGAGTTATGTCCACACATGTCAGCGTGGAAGAAACAAGCTCCTCTGGGGTCTAGCTTCAGTCCATCTCTCCAGCATCACCTACTGCTGCTCTCTTTTTGCTCATGCACTTTGTGCCCATGCAACATTGGCATTCTCAGGACTTCCCAGAAGACTCTCACCCCCAACCTAAGCCCTTTTCTGTCTTCTTTCCTCTCCATCTGGCCCACTCTCCTTCATATTGCAGAACCCTATTTAGACATTTTTCCTCTTTGAGGTCTCCACAGATCCTTATCTCATAAAGAGTAAGAAAGATTTGGACTTTCCTGGTGGTCCAGTGGTTAAGACTCCTCACTTCCAATCCAGGGGACATGGGTTCAATACCTTGGGAACTAAGGTATTTGGGGAACTAAGATCCCATATGCAGCAAGGCATTACTGAAAAAAAAAGTAAGAAAAATGTATAGACAATTAAATATATATATATATACACATACATATATTATAAAAAATTTAACATTTTCTTAAAAAATGCATGCCTCCTTCCCTACCTATCTAAAAATTCTAGAGTAGTTATGATTTCTTAGTTACTAGTTCAAACGCATTATATATAATTTTAATACTCTTAACAACTCTTTTGACAGATGGGAAACTAAGGCCCCAAAACTTGAGTAACATATCCAAATTTCCACCTCTTCACAGGGGCAAAATGGGAATTTAAACTGAAGAGATCTATTTCCAGATCCACGCTACTTACCACCACCCAATTTATCAGTGCAGTGCTTTATGTTGTATAAACAACTATTAACTATTCACACTTGCCTCATACCACTTTACAATAATTTATTATTTGTTTGGTTGTGTTCCTTAAATGACCTCAAGACCAAAGACAATTTCTGCTTAAATTTTTGTAGCATTGGCACAGTCCTTACCAGAGAGTGATATTTGCTGAACTTACCTATAGCGTAGTTTGTGCAAATCTTAGAGGCTGGCTTTCTTGCCTGATCAAGTCCCCTGACTTTTGTCTTATCTTCCAGCTACAGATGAAATGTTAATCTTCTCAATATAATCAAGTTTAATTATTGCAGTTTTGTTTCTGTACCAAGAGGTGAAACTTGTGTGTTTTCAATAAGTCAAAGTAATAAATGAACATAGTACAATTACAAGGTAGGTCATTTGATGGTTCTAGAAAGAGAAAATGCCCCATCTTATCATTCCATATTCCAGGACCTCCACACCAAATGGGTGGGGAATCCACAGGGGAAAGAGCCACCATAGAAACCGAATGTGATGAGGGAAGTAATTCACAGGGAGTTTATTAGATATGCAATTGACCCTATTTCTTGTACATCAAGAGTCTTTCACATTAACTAATATGATACATTCATATATTCTCAAAATTGGTGAAGTTTGATGATATTAAATTTCAGGAGTTTTTAAGAATTAGTGCTCCTTAGTCTTGGGGCTAGATTAGATGTTGGCGAATGAGAGAAATGGCCAGATTTCTGCTTTGGCTAGTCAGACAGAGATACCAATAATCAAGAAAGAACACACCAGAGAAAGAGCAAATCATACTCATTCCCTAAACTAAGAGGGGGCCAAAACAATGCAAGAAAATGGAATGGTTCTCTTGCTTTTAATATGCATCTCCTCATTTGAGATGAAGTAGGAAATGGCCACCCAATCCAATGTTCTGGCTTGGAAAATTCCATAGACAGAGAAGTCTGGTGGGCTACAGTGCAGGGGGGTCACGAAGAGTCAGACACGACTGAGTGAACGAGCACTTCATTTGGGAATTACAGAAATCCACTGGAACTAATTTAAACATAAAATAGAATGGGGTCAGCTTTGGTAGCCAAGTTTTAACCAAGGGTAGATGTAGATTTGGCTTTAGGGACAATTTTTAAACTGGGTACTAACAGTCGAGATTGTATTTACTTATTTTTATTTAACTATAGTTGATTTACAATGTTGTGTTAGTTTTAGACTCTTTTTCCATTATAGATTATTACAAGATATTGAATATAGTTTCATGTGCCAAGAAGTAAATCCTTGTTGCTTTTCTATTTATATATAGTGGTGTGTATCTCTTAATCCCATACTTGTAATATATCCCTCTCCCTTTGGTAATCGAAAGTTTCTTTTCTATGTCTGTGAGTCTGTTTAGGTTTTGTAAGTAAGCTGATTTGTATCATTCTTTTAGATTTCACATACAAGTGATATATAAAATTTGTCATTCTCTTCTTGACTTACTTCACTTAGTATGAGAATCTCTAGGTCCACCCATGTTGCTGCAAATGACATGACAACATTCTTTTTTATGGCTAAGTAATATTCCCTTTGCTCTTTACAGTATCAGACCTTGCTTCTATCACCAGCCACATCCACAATTGGGTATTGTTTTTGTTTTGGCTCCATCCCTTCATTCTTTCTGGAGTTATTTCTCCACTGATCTCCAGTGGCATATTGGGCACCTACCGACCTGGGAGGTTCCTCTTTCAGTGTCCTATCATTTTGCCTTTTCATACTGTTCATGGGGTTCTCAAGGCAAGAATACTGAAGTGGTTTGCCATTCCCTTCTCCAGTGGACCACATTCTGTCAGACCTCTCCACCATGACCCATCTGTCTTGGGTGGCCCCACATGGCATGGCTTAGTTTCACTGAGTTAGACAAGGCTGTGGTCTGTGATCAGATTGGCTAGTTTTCTGTGATTATGGTTTCAGTGTGTCTGCCCTTTGATGCCCTCTTGCAACACCTACCATCTTACTTGGGCTTCTCTTACCTTGGACGTGGGGTGTCTCTTTACGGCTGCTCCAGCAAAGCGTAGCCACTGCTCCTTGCCTTGGACGAGGGGTATCTCCTGATGGCTGCCCCTCTTGACCTTGAACGTGGAGTAGCTCCTCTTGGCCCTCCTGTGCCCACGCAGCCGCCGCTCCTTGGACGTGGGATTGCTCTTCTTGGCCACAGCCCCTGACCTCGGGCGTGGGGTAGCTCCTCTCGGCTAAAATGGACAGGAATGGGTGAGTTTAAGTCAGATGACCATTATATCTACTCCTGTGGGCAGGAATCCCTTAGAAGAAATGGAGTAGCCATCATAGTCAACAAAAGAGTCCGAAATGCAGTACTTGGATGCAATCTCAAAAATGACAGAATGATCTCTGTTCGTTTCCAAGGCAAACCATTCAATATCACGGTAATCCAAGTCCATGCCCCAACCAGTAATGCTGAAGAAGCTGAAGTTGAATGGTTCTATGAAGACCTACAAGACCTTTTAGAACTAACACCCAATAAAGATGTCCTTTTCATTATAAGGGACTGGAATGCAAAAGTAGGAAGTCAAGAAACATCTGGAGTAACAGGCAAATTTGGCCTTGGGGTACGGAATGAAGCAGGGCAAAGGCTAAGAGTTTTGCCAAGAGAACGCACTGGTCATAGCAAACACCCTCTTCCAACAACACAAGAGAAGACTCTACACATGGACATCACCAGATGGTCAACACCAAAATCAGATTGATTATATTATTTGCAGCCAAAGATGGAGAAGCTCTATACAGTCAGCAAAAACAAGACCGGGAGCGGACTGTGGCTCAGATCATGAACTCCTTATTGCCAAATTCAGACTTAAATTGAAAAAAGTAGGGAAAACCACAAGACCATTC
Source organism: Cervus canadensis (assembly GCF_019320065.1). Lineage (NCBI taxonomy): Eukaryota > Metazoa > Chordata > Mammalia > Artiodactyla > Cervidae > Cervus > Cervus canadensis. The sequence goes on from NC_057389.1 coordinate 52,437,361, forward strand.
AGGTATGACCAAAATCAAATCCCTTATGACTATACAGTGGAAGTGGAAGTGAGAAATAGATTTAAGGGACTAGATCTGATAGACAGAGTGCCTGATAAACTATGGACGGAGGTTCATGACATTGTACAGGAGACAGGGATCAAGACCATCCCCAAGATAAAGAAATGCAAAAAGGCAAAATGGTTGTCTGAGGAGGCCTTACAAAGAGCTGTGAAAAGAAGAGAAGTAAAAAGCAAAGGAGAAAAGGAAAAATATTCCCATTTGAATGTAGAGTTCCAAAGAATAACAAGGAGAGATAAGAAAGCCTTCCTCAGTGATCAATGCAAAGAAATAGAGGAAAACAACAAAATGGGAAAGACTAGAGATCTCTTCAAGAAAATCAGAGATACCAAGGGAACATTCCATACAAAGATGGGCTCGATAAAGGACAGAAGTGATATGGACCGGACAGAAGCAGGAGATATTAAGAGGTGACAAGAATACACAGAAGAACTGTACAAAAAAGGTCTTCACGACCAAGATAATCATGATGGTGTGATCACTCACCTAGAGCCAGACATCCTGGAATGTGAAGTCAAGTGGGCCTTAGAAATCATCACTACAAACAAAGCTAATGGAGATGATGGAATTCCAGTTGAGCTATTTCAAATCCTAAAAGATGATGTTGTGAAAGTGCTGCACTCAATATTTTAACAAATTTGGAAAACTCAGCAGTGGCCACAGGACTGGAAAAGGTCAGTTTTCATTCCAATCCCTAAGAAAGGCTATTCCAAAGAATGCTCAAACTAACGCACAATTGCACTCATTGTGCACTCTTCCACACTAGTAAAGTAATGCTCAAAATTCTCCAAGCCAGGCTTCAGCAATGTGTGAACCATGAACTCCCAGATATCCAAACCAGTTTTAGAAAAGGCAGAGGAACCAGAGATCAAATTGCCAACATCCGCTGGATCATTGGGAAAGCAAGAGAGTTCCAGAAAAACATCTATTTCTGCTTTATTGACTATGCAAAAGCCTTTGACTGTGTGGATCACAATAAACTCTGGAAAATTCTGAAAGAGATGGGAATACCAGACCACCTGACCTACCTCTTGAGAAACCTATATGCAGGTCAGGAAGGAACAGTTAGAACTGGACATGGAAGAACAGACTGGTTCCAAATAGGAAAAGGAGTATGTCAAGCCTATATATTGTCACCCTGCTTATTTAACTTATATGCAGAGTACATCATGAGAAATGCTGGGCTGGAAGAAGCATAAGCTGGAATCAAGATTGCCGGGAGAAATATCAACAACTTCAGATATGCAGATGACAGCACCTTTATGGCAGAAAGTGAAGAGGAACTAAAAAGCCTCTTGATGAAAGTGAAAGAGGAGAGTGAAAAAGTTGGCTTAAAGCTCAACATAAGGTAAACAAAGATCATCGCATCTGGTCCCATCACTTCATGGCAAATAGATGGGGGGAAACAGTGGAAACAGTGGCTGACTTTACTTTTCTGGGCTCCAAAATCGCTGCAGATGGTGATTGCAGCCATGAATTTAAAAGACACTTACTCCTTGGAAGGAAAGTTATGACCAACCTAGATAGCATATTAAAAAGCAGAGACATTACTTTGCCAACAAAGGTCTATCTAGTCAAGGCAATGGTTTTTCCAGTGGTCATGTATGGATGTGAGAGTTGGACTGTGAAGAAAGCTGAGCACTGAAGAATAGATGCTTTTGAACTGTGGTATTGGAGAAGACTCTTGAAAGTCCCTTGGACTGCAAGGAGATCCAATCAGTCCATCCTAAAGGAGATCAGTCCTGGGTGTTCATTGGAAGGACTGATGCTGAAGCTGAAACTCCAATACTTTGGCCACCTGATGTGAAGAGTTGAATCATTGGAAAAGACCCTGATTCTGGGAGGGATTGGGGGTAGGAGGAGAAGGGGACGACAGGATGAGATGGCTGGATGGCATCACCGACTCGATGGACATGAGTTTGAGTAAACTCTGGGAGTTGGTGATGGACAGGGAGGCCTGGCATGCTGCGATTCATGGGGTCGCAAAGAGTCGGACATGACTGAGCGACTGAACTGAATTGAACTGAACTGAATATTCCCTTGAATATATGTAGCAGATCTTTTTTATCCATTCACTTGTCGGTGGACATTTGGATTGTTTCCATATCTTGGTTATTGTGAATACTGCTGCTGTGAACGTTGATAACAATCAAGATTTTAGATATACTTTACATATGGTGACATGCAAGGATATTGGTTGTACAGCTCTGTGTAATACACATGCCTATCAAGAAATATAACATTACTATCATCCCAGAAATTTCCTTATATCCCTATTTTTTAAACAACCATAATTTTATTTGGTTGGATGCAAAATTGTCCATCAGAAATTAATAATTGTGACATTTCAGATAAGCAAAACAGGACAAGTTTATTTTTAGTAGATCTGCCCTTCTTCTGGCCGAAGTGAGGGACATTAGGAAGTGATAGCTTATGGTGAACGATGCCGGATTTGTGATCTCCGAAAAAGAAGATTTAGCTTTGTGACCAGGGACCAGACTTCATCACTGAAGAGCTTTTGTGTAGCAGTTTTATTAAAGTAAGAAAAGGGACAGAGAAAGCTTCTGACATAGACATTAGAAGGGGGATTGAGAGTGCCCGCCTCACAAGTCTAAGCAAGGGAGTCATATACTTTTTTAATTGGTTATTACAATAAATCAAAAGAATGTCTCAAGATTGTAAAGATCTTACTAGACCCACTTCCACAACTTACATTTTAAGATAACAGGATTAGTCAGAAGGTTTTCAGGAAGGAGAAACTGTCCTCAAGCAGGATACATTGTTGTCATATAATCCTTAGTACAGAGTTTAAACTGAGTTGTTTGTTGTCTAATCATCTGTTCTGGGCTTAAAGAAAAAAAAAAATGTTTTATGTGACTAAGACTAAGGAATGTAGAGGAAAAAAAAAGACATTTTTCCTTTCCTCCTCCTTGAGAATTCCAGACCCCTTTCTCCTCCTCAGGGACCCTGGACTTCTTATCAACTTGCCTAGTAATTGACTCTCTCAAAAGTATAAATCAATGTCTTGAATAAAGAGGACTGGTTAAATTAAATATGTAGGTAAACATTACATGGTCATATACAAAGCTACAATCCTATGATCTTTGAATTTTTTACTCATTTAGTTCTTACAATATTGAAAAGACAAATGCATATAGTAGTAACTACAAATATATGTAAATAGGAAAGTATAAATACATAATTAGGCACAATTAGAACACAGCCGTTCACATTAGATTGTTATGAATTTAAGGTGCTAATGGATAACCACTAAGGAAACAGCTAAAACCATCCAGGAAAAAGAGGAAAAAATAAAGTCTTACAAATACAAGTAAAAATAATCAAAGAAGGTATTGTTGGAGTATCCCTCCTTTGACAATACCTGCCTCTGAAAAATATTTTATAAGGAAAGTATTCATATCTACTATAATCACAGTAGCTAAAAACTCCTAGTCCAGTTTCAGGAACCAAGTGTTTGTTTTGCTTATTCTAGAACTTCACATAAATCAGATTCTATGGTAGGCACTCTTTTATGATTGACTTCTTTAACTCAGCATGTTTTTGAGATTTATCCATATTGTTGTGCTTATAAAAAATGTCGTTGAAAGTGTATTCTTTTTGAGTCCTTAGTATTACTCCATTGTATGTATATGGTACAATTTACTTACTCATTTTCTTATTGATGGGCATTCAATTGTTTCCAGTTTTAACAATTATAATTAAATCTGCCACTTTTTTTGGGCCATGTTCCGTGGCTTACAGGCCTTGGAGAGGAAATAGTGAGTCCTAACCACTGGATTGCCAGGGAATTCCCTTAAAGTTGCTATTCTGTTTCTGTTGTGTTAATTTACTTTAAAAAAAATCTATTTTTAGTTGGAAGATAATAACTTTACAATGTTGTGTTGGTTTCTCCCATACTTCAGTATGAATCAGCCTTAGGTATACATACATTCCCTCCCTCTTGAACATCACTACCATCTCCCACCCCATCCCACCCCTCTAGGCTGTCAGAACGCTCCAGGCTGAGCTCCGTATGTTATGCAGCAACTTCCCATTAGCTAGCTATTTTACATATGGTAATGTATATGCTTCAGTGCTACTCTCTCAACTCGTCCCACACTCTCCTGACCCACTGTGTCCACATGTCTGTTCACTATGTCTGAGTCTCTATTCCTGCCCCGTAAATAGGTTTAAAGATACTATTCTTGTAAAATATTTGTAGGGGCTCATGTTGTTAGTCCTCTTGAATAAATACTTAGGAATTCAGTTGTTATGCACAATATAGATATGTGTTTACTTTTTAAAGGGACTGCTGAGGAATTTTTAGAGGTCATATTATTTTACCAGCTCCTACCAACAGCACATGAAATTTGTGTTTGCTTGTTCACAATTAGCAATACCAGTCTTATCAATTTAAGGTAGGCCAGGCTAAGCCATGATGCTTGGTCAATGAGGTGTATTAAATACATTTTCAGCTTGTAGTGTTTTCAACTTACCAAGGGTATATTGATAAATAACCCCATTGTAAGTCGAGGAAGATCTGGGTATTTCCACTTTGATTATTGTAATCCAAAAGTGTAATAGTTTCTCTGAAAAGAACACAAAATATGATATAATATTTCCTTTCCAAAATGCATTGTATAGAGGCAGCACGTTGGAAAAATTCTAAATCTATAAAGAAAATCCAGGTTCCAGATTTTCAATTAAATATGTTATAGCATGACTGTATGCATAGTGTAATTGGCTATGCATTGAAGAGAGAAAGAACAGTAGAGAAACACATGGAGATGCTGTTGAGAAAGAAAGGCACTCCCAGCTCTAATCACCTTGCTGTTCACTGAGGCCATGCCCAAGGATTTCAAATTATATTTTCTTTCCGGAAAGAATTAAAAGATTCCTTTAGGCATTCCAAAACAGTGAACTGAGCTTAATAGTAGAAAGTAAACCCAAGAACCTGCCTTCTCTTTTGGCTGAAATATAGCATTTTTCCTTTAAAATAATGTTGAAGGAAGGTGAACTTTTAAACCTGCAGATTTGCAGCTTAACACTGTAATTTATTTCTCTTGGCAACAGTTGGAATGTTCCTAGATTTATGTAGAGAAGAAAAATATAATTCCTCTATCTGAAATGGACAAAACTCTAGAAAGAAAAAAAAATTTTGAGGATTTTGACCTTCACCATTAAAAGAGGAAAATAGACTTTAGGAAATTAACATTCCAGTCCTCTTGAGTATTTTGGAAGGTAGTTAAAGAAGAACATTTATATATTCACAATATTTAAAATTCTCAGCCCAAATCTTACTGAATTAAAAGAATTTTATCAACTAATAGTAATGGATGGATGAATAAATTTAGAATTTAATGAAGTGTGAGAGAGATGAGAGCAAAGTACATGTTGACTAATAGGAACTTGTGAGTTGGGGAGGGGGGGCCTATTAATTTTAATCAGCTTCATCTCTTTGAGGCTTGGTACAAAAGCCAAAACAGGAGAATTCCAAATTTCTCTCTTCTTCAGCAAATCTCTAATATGTGGCTTTGTTATTTGTTTTAAAATGAGGCTCATATTCCCTAAGAAATATGGGAGTGCTTATTAATATGCAGGAAATATGCTGATAGTAATGGGGGAAAAGACTCCTGAATTTGGACAAACATCAGCATAATGTTTACTGTGTTTCTAGAAGTGAAATATGTGAAGGCCTAAAATGATCAGCTGACACTGAAAGTTTGCTCTGTGGTCTCTGAGACTTTTCCTTCTTAAATTTAGTTGTTGGCATCTGATTACTGCTCCAGTGGTTTTGGCTCCCTAGGGTTTAAGATGAGGAGAGAATGCCAAAGAGCTGGTCAACTTCTTGGATTACACACACACACACACACACACACACACACACACAGAACAGCTAAATGTAAACTTAGAGCAGTGATATTCCTGACTCCCCTGTTAACACAGAGCTGGCTTCTCATTCCATTTGTGTATTTGTTTCATTTTGGGTATAATTGCTTTATAATGCTGTGTTAGGTTCTGTTGTACAGCATCATGAATCAGCTATAAGTATACATATATCCCATCCTTCTTGAACTTCCCTGCAACCCCTCCCCTACCCCACCCCTCTAGGTCATCACAGAGCACTCAGCTGAGTACCTGAGCAGCTTTCCACTAGCCATCTATTTTACACGTGGTAGTATATACATATGTGAAATCTAATCTCCCAACTCATTCCCTCATTCCCCCAACCCTCCGTGTTTACATGTCCATTCTGTATGTCTATGTCTCTATTCCAGCCCTGCAAATAGGTTCAACAATACAATTTTTCTAGATTTTACATATATGCACAAAAACATAGTCTTTGTTTTTCTCTTTCTGACTTACTTCACTCTGTATGACTGACTCCAGGTCCACCTGTGTCTCTACCAAATTTTGGTCCTTTTTACAGCTGGGTAGTATTCCACATATTCTTTTTTAAATTTTTTTTTTTTTAATTAAAGGATAAATGCTTTACGGAATTTTGTTGTTTTCTGTCAAACCTCAACATGAATAAGCCCTAGGTATACATATATTCCCTCCCCTTTGAACCTCTCTCCCCATCCCACCCCTCTAGGTTTACAGAGCCCCTGTTTGAGTTTCCTAAGCCATACAGAAAATTCCCATTGGCTATCTCTTTTACATATGGTAATGAAAGTTTACAAGTTACTCTTTCCATATATAGCACCACCTCCTCCCCTCTGCCCATGTCTATAAGTCTATTCTCTAGGTATGTGTCTCCATTGCTGCCCTGTAAATAAATTCTTCAGTACCATTTTTCTATATTCCATATATGTGCAGTAGAATAAGACACTTATCTTTCTCTTTTTGACTCACTTCACTCTGTATAATAGGTTCTAGGTTCATCCACCTCATCAGAACTGACTCAAATGCATTCCTTTTTATGGCTGAGTAATATTCCATTGTGTATATGTACCACTTCTTCTTTATCCATTCATTTGTGTTTTTTAATTTATTTCAATTTATTATTGAAGGATAATTGCTTTAGAAATTTGCTGTTTTCTGTCAAACCTCAACATGAATCAGTCAATGGCTCTATGTTGATACAGAGCCCCTGTTTGAGTTTCCTGAGCCATACAGCAAATTCACATTGGCTATCTATTTTACATATGGTAATGTAAGCTTCCATGTTACTCTTTCCATACATCACACTCTCCGCCCCTCTCTCCATATCCAAAAGTCTATTCTCTATGAATGTTTCTCCACTGCTGCCCTGTAAATAAATTCTTCAGTAGCATTTTTCTAGATTCCATATATATATATGTGTTATAATATGGCATTTATCTTTCTCTTTCTGACTCACTTCACTCTGAGCAATAGATTCTAGGCTCATCCACCTCATTAGAACTGACTCAAATGCATTCCTTTTTATGGCTGAGTAATATTCCTTTGTGTATATATACCAGCCTTCTTTATCCATTCATCTGTTGATGGACATCTAGGTTGCTTCCATGTTCTAGATATTGTAAATAGTGCTGCAATGAGCAAAGGGATACATGTGTCTCTTTCATTTTTGGCTTCCTCAGGGTATATGCCTAAGAGTGGAATTGCTGGGTCATATGGTGGTTTTATTCCTAGTTTTTAAGGAATCTCCATACCATTTTCCATAGTGGCTGCATCAATTTACATTCCTACCAACAGTACAAGAGTGTTCCCTTTTTTCACACCCTTTCCAGCATTTATTGTTTGTAGACATTTTGATGAGGGCCATTCTGAAAGGTGTGAGGTGATATCTCATTGTAGTTTTGATTTGTATTTCTCTAATAATGAGGGATGTTGAGGATCTTTTCATATGTTTGTTAGCCATCTGTATATCTTCTTTGAAGAAATATCTGTTTAGGTCTTTTTTGCCACTTTTTGATTGGGTTGTATGTTTTTCTGGTATTAAGTTGTATGAGCTGCTGGTATATTTTGGAAATTAAATTTTTGTCAGTTGTTTCATTTGCTACTATTTTCTCTAATTCAGAGGGTTCTATTTTCACCTTGCTTATACTTTCCTTTGCTGTGCAAAAGCTTTTAAGTTTAATTGGATCCCACTTGTTTACTTTTGTTTTTATTTCTGTTACACTAGGAGGTAGGTCATAGAGGATCTTGCTTTGATTTATGTCATCGAGTATTCTGCCTATGTTTTCCTCTAAGAGTTTTTTAGATTCTGGTTTTACATTTAGGTCTTTAATACATTTTGAATTTATCTTTGTGTATGGTGTTAGGAAGTGTTTTCATTTCATTCTTTTCCATGTAGCTGTCCAGTTTTCCTAGCTCCATTTATTGCAGAGGCTGGTCTTTGCTCTATTGTATAGTCTTGCCACCTTTGTCAAAAATAAGGTACCCATAGGTGCATGGGTTTATTTCTGGGCTTTCTATCTTGTTCCATTGGTCTATATTTTTGTTTTTGTGGCACTACCATACTGTCTGGATGACTGTAGCCTTGTAGTATAACCTGAAGTCAGGAAGGTTGATTCCTCCAGCTCCATTCTTCTTTCTCAAGACTGCTTTGGCTATTCAGGATCTTCTGTGTTTCTGTATGAATTGTGAAATTTTTTGTTCTATTTCTGTGAAAAATGCCATTGGTAATTTGATAAGGAATACATTAAATCTGTAGATTGCATTTGGTAGTATCATCATTTTCACAATATTGATTCATCCTACCCAGGAACATGGAATATCTCTCCATGAGTTCATGTCATCTTTGATTTCTTTCATTCAGTTCAGATCAGTTCAGTCACTCAGTCATGTCTGAGTCTTTGTGACCCCATGAATCGCAGCACGCCAGGCCTCCCTGTCCATCACCAACTCCCAGAGTTTACCCAAACTCATGTCCATCGAGTCAGTGATGCCATCCAGCCGTCTCATCCTCCGTCATCCCCTTCTCCTCCTGCCTCCAATCCCTCCCAGCAACAGGGTCTTTTCCAATGAGTCAACTCTTCGCATGAGGTGGCCAAAGTATTGGAGTTTCAGCTTCAGCATCAGTCCTTCCAATGAACACCCGGGACTGATCTCCTTTAGGATGGACTGGTTGGATCTCCTTGCAGTCCAAGGGACTCTCAAGAGTCTTCTCCAACACCACAGTTCAAAAGCATCAATTCTTTGGTGCTCAGCTTTCTTCACAGTCCAACTCTCACATCCATACATGACCACTGGAAAAACCATAGCCTTGACTAGACAGACCTTTGTTGGCCAAGTAATGTCTCTGCTTTTTAATATGCTATCTAGGTTGGTCATAACTTTCCTTCCAAGGAGTAAGTGTCTTTTAAATTCATGGCTGCAGTCCATCTGCAGTGATTTTGGAGCCCCCCAAAATAAAGTCAGCCACTGTTTCCCCGTCTATTTCCCATGAAGTGATGGGACCAGATGCCATGATCTTAGTTTTCTGAATGTTGAGCTCTAAGCCAACTTTTTCACTCCCCTCTTTCACTTTCATCAAGAGGCTTTTTAGTTCCTCTTCACTTTCTGCCATAAAGGTGCTGTCATCTGCCTATCTGAGGTTGTTGATATTTCTCCTGGCAATCTTGATTCCAGCTTGTGCTTCTTCCAGCCCAGCATTTCTCATGATGTACTCTGCATATAAGTTAAATAAGCAGGGTGACAATATATAGGCTTGACATACTCCTTTTCCTATTTGGAACCAGTCCATTGTTCCATGTTCAGTTCTAACTGTTGCTTCCTGACCTGCATACAGGTTTCTCAAGAGGCAGGTCAGGTGGTCTGGTATTCCCATCTCTTTCAGAATTTCCCACAGTTTATTTTGATCTACACAGTCAAAGGCTTTTGCATAGTCAATAAAGCAGAAATAGATGTTTTTCTGGAACTCTCTTGCTTTTTCAATGATCCAACGGATGTTGGCAATTTGATCTCTGGTTCCTCTGCCTTTTCTAAAACCGGTTTGAACATCTGGGAGTTCACGGTTCACATATTGCTGAAGCCTGGCTTGGAGAATTTTGAGCATTACTTTACTAGTATGTGAGATGAGTGCAACTGTTTGGTAGTTTGACCATTCTTTGGCATTACCTTTCTTTGGGATTGGAATGAAAACTGACCTTTTCCAGTCATGTGGCCATTGCTGAGTTTTCCAAATTTGTTGAAATATTGAGTGCAACACTTTCACAGCATCATTTAGAAATTGAAATAGCTTAACTGAAAATCCATTGCCTCCACTAGGTTTGTTCATAGTGATGCTTTCTAAGGCCCACTTGACTTCACATTCCAGGATGTCTAGCTCTAGGTGAGTGGCAGTGATCACACCTTCATGATTATCTGGGTTGTGAAGATTTTTTTGTATAGTTCTTCTGTGTATTCTTGCTATCTCTTCTTAATATCTTCTGCTTCTGTTTGGTCCATACCATTTCTGTCCTTTATTGAACCATCTGCATGAAGAGTTCCCTTGTTATCTCTAATTTTCTTGAAGAAATCTCTAGGCTTCCCATTCTGTTGGTTTCCTCTATTTCTTTGCACTGATTGCTGAGGAAGGTTTTCTTTTCTCTCCTTGCTAGTCTTTGGAACTCTGCATTCAAATGGAAATATCTTTCTTTTTCTCCTTTGCTTTTCGCTTCTCTTCTTTTAATTAACAAATTGAAAGATAAAAACCATATGATTATCTCAATAGATGCAGAGAAAGCCTTTGACAAAATTCAACGCTCATTTATGATTAAAACTCTCCAAAAAGCAGGAATAGAAGGAACATACCTCAACATAATAAAAGCTATATATGACAAACCCACAGCAAGCATCACCCTCAATGGTGAAAAATTGAAGGCATTTCCCCTGAAATCAGGAACAAGACAAGGGTGCCCACTCTCACCACTACTATCCAACATAGTGTTGGAAGTTCTGGCCACAGCAATCAGAGCAGAAAAAGAAGTAAAAGGAATCCAGATAGGAAAAGAAGAAGTAAAACTCTCACTGTTTGCAGATGACATGATCCTCTACATAGAAAACCCTAAAGACTCTACCAGAAAATTACTAGAGCTAATCAATGAATATAGTAAAGTTGCAGGATATAAAATTAACACACAGAAATCCCTTGCATTCCTATATACTAACAATGAAAAAACAGAAAGAGAAATTAAGGAAACAATACCATTCACCATTGCAACAAAAAGAATAAAATACTTAGGAGTATATCTACCTAAAGAAACAAAAGACCTATACATAGAAAACTATAAACACTGATGAAAGAAATCAAAGAGGACACAAACAGATGGAGAAAACATACCGTGTTCATGGATTGGAAGAATCAATATTGTCAAAATGGCTATTCTACCCAAAGCAGTCTATAGATTCAATGCAATCCTATCAAGCTACCAACAGTATTTTTCACAGAACTAGAACAATAAATTTCACAATTTGTATGGAAATACAAAAAACCTCAAATAGCCAAAGCAAATCTTGAGAAAGAAGAATGGAACTGGAGGAATCAACCTGCCTGACTTCAGACTCTACTACAAAGCCACAGTCATCAAGACAGTATGGTACTGGCACAAAGACAGAAATATAGATCAATGGAACAGAATAGAAAGCCCAGAGATAAATCCACGAACCTATGGACACCTTATCTTTGACAAAGGAGGCAAGGATATACAATGGAAAAACACAGCTATTTTTAAGGCCTTCTCAGACAGCCATTTTGGTTTTTTGCATTTCTTTTTCTTGGGGATGGTCTTGATCCTTTTCTCCTGTACAATGTCACAAACCTCTGTCCATAGTTTATCAGGCACTCTGTCTATCAGATCTAGTCCCTTAAATCTATTTCTCACTTCCACTGTATAGTCATAATGGATTTGATTTAGGTCATACCTGAATGGTCTAGTGGTTTTCCCACTTTCTTTAGTTTAAGTCTGAATTTGGCAATAAGGAGTTCATGATCTGAGCCACGGTCTGCTCCTGGTCTTGTTTTTGCTGACTGTATAGAGCTTCTCCATTTTTGGCTGCAAAGGATATAATCAGTCTGAGTTTGGTGTCGACCATCTGGTGATGTCCATGTATAGTCTTCTCCTGTATTTTTGGAAGAGGGTGTTTGCTATGACCAGTGCATTCTCTTGGCAGAACTCTGTTAGCCTTTGCTCTGCTTCATTCTGTACTCCAAGGCCAAATTTGCCTGTTACTCCAGGTGTTTCTTGAGTTCCTCCTTTTGCATTCCAGTCCCCTATAATGAAAAAGACATCTTTTTTGGGTGTTAGTTCTAGCAATTCTTGTAGGTCTTCACAGAACCCGTTCAACTTCAGCTTCTTCAGCATTACTAGTCGGGGCATGGACTTGGATTCCCGTGATAATGAATGTTAGTGTTTGTCTTCTGTGTTGAGGTGCGCCTTTGTCAGGTGCATAAATAGTTACAATTATTATGTCTTCCTCTTGGGTTGATCCCTTGATCATTATGTAGTGTCCTTCCTTATATCTTATAATCCTCATTTTAAGGTTTATTTTGTTTGATACAAGGATTGCTACTCCAGCTTTCTTTTGCTTCCTATTTGCATGGAATATATTCTTCCATCCTCTCACTTTCAGTCTATATGTGTCTTGAGGTCTGGAGTGGGTTTCTTGTAGACAGCATATATATGGGTCTTGTTTTGGTATCCATTCAGCCAGCCTGTGTCTTTTGGTTGGAGCATTCATTCCATCTACATTTAAAATAATTATTGATATGTATATATGTTCCTATTGCATTTTCTAATTGTTTGGGGCTGATTTTGTAGATCTGTTTTCTTCTGTTGTATTTCTTGACTATATAAGTCTGTTTAACGTTTGTTGTAAAGCTGGTTTGGTGGTAGTGAATTCTCTTAACTTTTGCGTGTCTGAAAAGCTTTTGATTTCTCCATCAATTTTGAATGAGATCCTTTGTAGGTACAGTAATCTTGGTTGTAGATTTTTCCCTTTCAGTACTTTAAATATATCCTGCCATTCCCTTCTGGCCTGCAGAGTTTCTGCTGAAAGATTAGCTGTTAAGCATGTGGTGTTTCCCTTGTATGTTACTTGTTGTTTCTCCCTTGCTGCTTTTAATTTTCTTTCTTTGTGTTTAGTTTTTGTTAGTTTGATTAGTATGTGCCTTGGCATGTTTCTCCTTGGGTTTATCCTGTATGGGACTCTTTGTGCCTCTTGGACTTGATTGACTATTTCCTTTTCCATGTTGGGGAAATTTTCAACTATAATCTCTTCATAAATGTTCTCATACCCTATCATTTTCTCTTCTTCTTCTGGGACCCCTTTAGTTTGAATGTTGCTGTGTTTGATATGGTCCCGGAGATCTCTGAGACTGTCCTCAGGTCTTTTCATTCTTTTTCCTTTATTCTGCTGTTCAGAAATATTTCCACCATTTTATCTTCCAGCTCACTGGTTTGTTCTTCTGCTTCAGATATTCTGCTTTGATTCCTTCTAAAGTATTTTTAATTTCAGTAGTTATGTGGTCTCTTTATGCTTATACTTTAATTCTTCTAGGTCTTTGTTAATTGAGTCTTGCATTTTCTCCATTTTGTTTTCAAGGTTTTTGATCATCTTTGCTATCATTATTCTGAATTCTTTTTCAGGTAATTTTCCTATTTCCTCTTTATTTATTTGGACTTCTGTGTTTCTAGTTTGTTTCTTCATTTATGCAGTATTTCTCTGCCTTTTTTTTTTTTTTTTTAAGGTATTGTGTTTGAGGTCTTCTTTTCCCAAGCTTCAAGAAAAGTTGAATTCTTTCCTTGAATAAGGTTGAATTCTTTCTTCCTTTTTGCTTCTCCCCTCGTAAGGTTCATCCAGTGGTTTGTATGAGCTTTTTATAGGGTGAGATTTGTGCTGCGTTTCTATTTGTTTGTTTTTCCTCTGATGGGCAAGGCTGAGTGAGGTTGTACTCCTGTCTTCTGATGATTGGGTTTGTATTTTTGTTTTGTATATTGTTTAGATGAAGCATCCTGCACAGGGTGATGCTGGTGGTTGGGTGATGCCAGGTCTTGTATTCAAGGGGTTTCCTTTGTCTGAGTCTTCACTATTTGATACTCCCTAGGGTTAGTGCTCTAGTAGTCTAGGGTCTACTGCTCCCACTCCAAAGACTCATTGTTTGATCTCTGGTCAGGGATGATGATTTGACAAGTGGTTTGTTATGGCATTAAGGTAGAGTAAAACAAATATCCAAAAATGAGCAACCAAAAATGAACCTCAGACAAATGGCAGTTACAAAATCAGGCAAATAATAATTAAAATAATGGAATATACACATATACATATATACCCATGAGCAAAGTGAAAACAGTCCAACAAAAATACAGTAGACTGATCCAGTGAACAAAGGAAATAAAAAATTATATTTACCAGTTAAGAACAAAACTAACGTAAGCAAAAAGTAGAAAAGAAAACTAAAGCAAGGTGCCAACTGGAGAATAAAGCAATGAAAACAGAGCTAACAAATATGTTGAGAGGAAAGGCAAGAAAGGAAAGAAAGAAAGAATAGATATGCAAAGTTATAGAAATAAATGAAGAAGATTTATATACATTAAAGATTAACTGCAAGGAGAAAAGAACAGTAGGAAAGGCAAATGAAAAAATAAATGTCAAAAAAAATAATAGGTTTAAAAAAGTTTAAAATTATAAAAAAAAGAGAAAAGAGAAAAAAACAGAAGAAGACAAAGGCCCCAGTCTACAGGGTCGCAAAGAGTCGGACAGGACTGAAGCGATCCTGTGCGCATAAGTACAAGAGCTTTTTTTCTTTTTTTGCCTGTGGCAGCTCTGCCCCAGTGAGAGTTGAGCGTGAAGGTGGAGCAGCTGCTTGGCTTGCAGGGACCCTGGTGGCACCAAGTGTTCAGGGTCACAGACTGCCTCCGCGGCAGGAGTTATGGCCCTATCAGAGTCTTTTTTTGAGCCTCTTGTAGTTGGCGATCAGAAGGCCTCTTTGGCCCGTCTTTCTCCATAGCTCTGCCCTTCAGGCACTTAGAGGGCTCCCTTGCCTGGGAGCCCTTCCCCCGCTTCTCTGTTGTTCTGCGCATCAGGCACGTAGCGGGCCCCCCTGACTGGGGTCCTACTCTATAGATCGGCGCATCAGGCACTTAAAGGGGCACCCTGGGTGGGGTCCTACTCTGTAGTTTGGAACATCAGTCACTGAAAGGAGCCCCCTGGGTGGAGTCCTACTCTGTAGTTCAGTGCCTTAGGCGCTTGGTGGGCCAGCCTCTCTGTTCAGCTGCCTATGCTGGCATGAGGAGAGAGAGGCTATGGTGATGGCTCCACCCCCTTCGCGTGACTCAGCAGTATCACCTTGCTTCCATGGCTGCCTGGCTCTCCTCCACAGGCGAGTTCCCATCACGATCTCATCCGTCACCTCCTACAGTCAACAGCAGCCATCACACTGGGATTGCTCCACAATCCCTAAACTCCAGCTCCCAGCCACTGCCCCTTCCAGGAGACCTGCATTCCTGCCCAGCATATGTATGGCTGTGGCAAGTACAGTCTGATTCTCATTGCATTTAGGCTGCCACAGATCAGCTGTTTCAGGCTCAGCCTTTAATGTTTCTCCTCTGACTCAGACAATTACCTCGCTGTGGGGATCAGCTCAAGCCCAATTCTCTGATTGGTTCTTGGTGAGATAACAGGGTGGTTAACATGATCATTCCTTAGGCGCCAATAGGTCTGGGGGCTCATGATCATCAAATAGTTAATTTCTTGCATTTGTTGGGGGTTTTAGCATCTGTAAAACAATTTGGGAAAAGTGCATCAGCTACTGTTATGTAGGTACTTCAGAGGAGCTACAGCAGGGAGGGAGGGACTTGTGGGAGGGACTTGTCCCTAGAAGATGAGGGACACATGCTCTACAATTCTTGCATGGCCCAGGGGTTGCTCAGCTACAGATACTGGAAGACTTCAAAACTAGGCACTCATACAAGTGCAACCCAGTAGTTGGGGATGTCCAAAGCACCCCATGAAGCAGTCTTTGACTGATGGGGGATAGAAGCCCATCGAGAAATGCTTTTTATTTTCTTCTCTCAGGCAGAGGGTGGAGAGAGGCATGTGATAAACATTCTCAGCTGTTTGATGGGATCAAGAAGTCAGTTGTCTCCCAGAGTAGAGGCTGATCACATGACATAGGTGTGTGCTGGCTCTCTTGGTCCCTGTCCCTCATGCCTGTTCCTTGAATGAACTACTCATGTGCCAGCTTCCATTGCAGAGTGGACTCTGGAAAAAGCCTGTGCTAAAGGACGGCCTTCTCAATCGAAATCTGCATACCCTTTAAAATATCACATTTTCCCCTGGAGTCTTTACCATAGTTTTTAAAAATGTGTCTATGTATGCACAATTCTCTCTCTCATTTAAAAGCAAAGGTCATTTTTTAAAATTCATTATTATCTCCCCAGAACTCAATAAAGAGTACTGAATAAATACAATGTTAAAACTTTTCTCTAAACTCCAAACTTCTGTGGGTGATCAAAAGCCACATAACTCTCTCTGACTTTTGTTGGAGTTGGGGTTTAGTGAGAAAGATCTAGTGTTGTTTTTTTTTTTTTTTTTCAGTATTCTCTGATTTTTCTCATTATGAGGTGATTGAAAAACACAGTTGACATTAATTGGGATAAAACAGAATTTTATTCATTCTCTCAGCAGATTTACAATTTCTAACCTAATTTCTTCTTCCCAGTTTCGTGCATTTCAAGTAAAATACTCCATCCCATGTTCAAGGTTTCCATAACTGCAGATGATCTGCCCTGTGTCCCAAATTAAGCCAAGGGTTGGCTCTCTGACTTCTCTTGTAACTCTTGCCAGAGGCCTCTTTGAAGATAAGTCGAAGCCAGCGTAATTTTAAAACAGTGGAAATATACTGAGTACCACTGTGCATTTTACAATGATATACATAGTCCCACAAAAGGAGGAATTATCAGCCATGTTTGACAGTTGAAGAGAGTGAGGCTCAGAGAGATTAAGTGAACTGCCCAAGTTCACACTGCTAATAAGTGGTCTCCTTCCACAGCCTTTGCTGTTAACTGTTACATTTAAGAGCTGCTTCAGTCCGCTAAATTTCAGTTTCTTCTGAGCGAACAGTGGGGTTTTTCTGGCCCTGTGCCATCACTGTTAATCCTTCAGGGCAGCTGAGAAGTATCTTAATCAAGGCCTCTGACCTTGTCATTCATTCTTTTTCTTAGTGTTGAGTTAACTGCAGGCACCCTAAGGAATGGGAATGGAAGGACTTCAGACTTCACATGAGCAGGACTGGCAAAGAAACTCCCCCCAAGACCTCACAGCAAGCCCAGGGTAATGCTTTTTCATATTAATTTTTTTTTTCAGTCTCACCTCTCTCTTCTTTCCTCTCTCTTCCCCACACCCTTTCTCTCTCCCCATCTGCCTGCCTTTGTGTTTCCTTCACTTTGGGTGGGAGTGAGGGTGACAAATCAGAACCACACTTTCACTTAACTTTCTTTTTGCTGAAATGCAAGTTTATTTAAAATTGACCTCAGAGGATTTAAAGGAGTTTTTGCTATTGGGCACAGCAACAATTTAAACTGTAGCCTCTCAGCATTGAATCTAAATCTGTGGAAATAAATCATGTTGGGAAGCTCATTATTTCTTAATTACAGTGCATATTAGTATCTACCTTTAAGAATTCCCCAGTGGGTTAAGGAACATTTTGGTTTAGAGGAAACTTTCTGCTTAAACTTTCTGCCAGAGTGACATCAATGAGGTATCATTATCATTAGTTTAAAATTAAAATGGGACAAAAAGAAAAACATCCAGAGATGAAGAGACATTCTTTGAATATTTTGGAGATGAGACAGAGGAGAGGTGTCAATTGCTTTTTTAAACAATTCATTTCTCACATATCTGGAGTAAATCCTAAGGAAGACTGATAAAGTAATGTTGACTTCATCTCAGGTAGCACTGTGGGTAGGTGAATTTGTATTGCATCCAAAGAAAAATTAGGGTAAAGTTGATGGTTCAGATGGTAAAAAATCCCCCTGCAGTGTAGGAGACTGGGATTCAATCCCTGGGTCAGAAAGATCCCCTGAAGAGGGAAATGGCAACCCACTCCAGTATTCTTGCCTGGAGAATTCCATGGACAGAGAAGCTTGGTGAGCTCTAATCCATGGGGTTGTAGAGTTGGACATGTCTGAACAACTAACACTACACACTAACTCTGATTTCAGTTGAATTTCAGTATGTAACAGCCATCTCAAAAAGTTATAAGTAGATATTAAACTATATGTACTTGAATAGCATTCAGTATATTATCTAAAGCCGTTTGGCACATCTCTTGCTATATAGAAACTTAAAATATTACAAGTTGAGATGAGGAAAGCATTTAAGTGTCAGGTATGTAAGTCCTTGTGTGTATGAGTTGTAGAGCTGGATAAAGTCCTCCACTGTTTTTCTTTTTTTTTTTTTAATTTATTTGTGTTTAATTGGAAGATAATTTCTTTATAATACTGTGTTGGTTTCTGTCATACATCAACATAAATTAGCCATAGATATAGAGGCAAGAATAAACAGTGGAGAAAAGGCAGTCTCTTCAGTAAGTTATGTTGGGAAAACTGGACAGCTACATGTAGAAGAATGAAATTAGAACACTTCCTAACACCATACACAAAGATAAACTCAAAATGGATTAAGGACCTAAATGTAAGGTCAGAAACTATAAAACTCTTAGAGGAAAACATAGGCAGAACACTCCTTGATGTAAATCACAGCAAGATCCTCTATGACCCATCTTCTAGAATAATGGAAATAAAAACAAAAATAAACAAATGGAACCTAATTAAACTTAAAAACTTTTGCACAGCAAAGGGAACCATAAACAAGGTGAAAAGACAGTCCTCAGAATGTGAGAAAATAATAGGAAATGAAACAACTGACAAAGGATTGATTTCCAAAACACACAAAATTTTCTAGTCCTGGGGAATGTGGTTGCATCATAGCCTTTCCTCCGGTTCATTGCCCAAAACTGTGTTACTGCAACTCTTTGTCTCTATTCAGATCCCCATGCCAACCTTTCGCTCACTTGGCAAATGTTTAAGGAGGACCTGCCACCTGCCAAGTACTGTGCTAAATGCTGGGAAGAGAGTAGTGGACAAGGCAGAAATGGTCCCTGTTCTCACAAAATTGTCATTTTATAGGGGAAAAGAGTGAGTAAGCAAACTAGAGGTGAAATAAATGTTAGCAAAGAGTTGGAAGTAAAAGAAATTAGATAAAACAGGACCTACTTTACTCAAGGGACGTTCACGATCTCCTTTTCAAAACTCTAGGAAAATGAAGCCTGTATGAAATAATAACAGTGCTAATGATAGAAGTAAAAACCATTACCATTTGTTTAGTGTTCTTCACTAAACAAATTTGAGTATCTTCAAGACTTCAAAATGACTCTATAAACCTTGAATGCATACTGCTATGTGAAAGAAAATGATCTAAAAATGCTACATATTGTATGATTCCAAATATGTGACAGTCTGAAAAGGCAAAACTATGGAGACAGTAGAAAGATGAGTGTTCACCAAGGTTTGGGTGTGGGGAATGAATAGATGTAGCATTTTACATCTAGATGTAGCATAGATTTTTAGGGTGTGAAACTATTCTGAATGATGCTGTCCGTGGTGGAGACATGTCATTCATTTGTCCAAATTCATAGAATAGATAAAGAGTGAAGCCTAATTTAAAATATGGACTTCAAATAGCAATCATGTATCAACATAGACTCATCTGTTAGGCAAATGTACTACACAAATGTATGTGCATGTGTTCGGTCGCTCAGTGGTGTCTGACTCTTTGCCCCCTTTGGACTGTACCCACCCCCCCACCCCACCGGATCCTTTGTCTATGGGATTTCCCAGGCAAGAATACTGGAATGGGTTGCCATTTCCTCCTCCAGGGGATCTTCTCAACCCAAGGTCTGAACCCTCATCTCCTGCATTGCAGGTGGATTCTTTACTGCTGAACCACTGAGGAAGCCCATCACAGGAATGCAAGATGTTAATAAGGGAAATTGTTGGGGAGTGAGGTGGTGTATTGAACAATACTTTCTGATCAGTTTTCTCATAAACCTAAAACTAGTGAAAATAAAAAGGATTTTGATGAAAACAAAATAACCAAAATCTCTATGAGGAATCCACTAAAATTAGCCTGTTTTTTTCAGGTGAAGAAACAAAGACCCAGAGACTTTTCTGCTTTTCCACAAACAGTGAGGGGCTGAATTAGGACTTGAATCCACATCTAAGTTCCTGTTCAGGTAAGACCAGAAACCTTGAATCCAAGTCCAAGTGCCTGTTCAGGTAAGACCAGAAACTGTTTCTTCACTCTCTGTACTCAGCCTTCCTCTCTTCTGTTAGCCGTTAATGGATTCATTATTCCTGGGCAGGTGGAATTAGAACCTCACAAGTACCTTTGCCTCCTTGTTCTTTCTGTTACAATCCTACAACTGCAATCTTTCATCCAATGGATCCTACTTCCATTGTGTTTCTTGGTCCCATCTTTCCTTCCCCCCTTTCTAGCCGTTTATCACTGCTTTGGTTCACATGGTTGTTATAAACTCAGCTGCCAAAACATCAAAGCAAAATTTCAGTGTCAAATCTAAGCAACTATAATGGACTTTACTATTTGGATACTTGTGCTCACCTTTTTTTCTGATTTGGGAAAGAAAGATTTATGTCACCCCATTCCTGTTTTCATCTTTTTAACTTTGCTCATACCTCCATAAGTAGTCATTGTATTAAAGTCTCTTTATTTGAGTCATCTGGGATGAATTCTGTTTTCTGCTTGTGTGCTTACTAATAAAGAGGTATTCATGCATATTTGCCAAACTGATTTAGAACTGAGAAGGCAGTTCTATTTTTTGTTGTTTTGTTGTATTTGTTCAATTTAGCATAAACATTTTACTACAACAACAACGAAGCAGGTTGAAATGCCTTTCCGTTTTTACTCTGAATTCCTGCTTCATGTTTTGTTTGGAGTATTCTTATCACATTTTCAAGAAAGTATAATTTTCTTTTAAATGCATGATTATTTACAACTTTGTTATATTTGTGTGATTTTTATAAAAAGGTCTCTTAGCTGCTCTTCCTTTTCTAAAGAATTATGTCTCAGATGGAATAATGAAAACAAAGAGGAAATGTTTGTTATAAAGCAGCTTCTCAGGAACTAGGTAGAGGTTAAATTATGTCACAAAGAGATCCAAAGCACTTGTGGAGTCACTTCATTAGCCTAAAATTTTGCTTTTTTTAACTCTTTCCTGAAACCAGTATGCTATTAAAATGGTGCTTGGTAAACCTTTCGTACTTCAGGTATTTTCACTGGAATTATTAGAATTAGGTTTAACCTGTTGCTTATTGAATGATTCAGTTGTTCTTTTCTATGATTTAAGCTGGGCTGATTCAAATGCATCCAGTTGCTCACATTTCCCTCTCATAGGCACATCTATAACTGTTACACTGAGTAACTTGATCATGACTGTCACTTTAACCATGTCCAGAAAATTCATATGTGAAAATTGAAGTTTGCACATCACTCAGTGGATGATTATTTGTGTTGCCTTACAACATTGTCCAGATAGCTTTGGACAAACCCCTTGACTTTTCTGAATTTCAGTGTCCTTTTGGGGTAGGTGGGTGGAGGATGGGGTTGATAATACCTTCTTTTATACAAAACACATTACAGAGCATGATGCATATAAGGGATAGTGATTTAGTTCTATATTTAGAAAGATACATTTGATAATGTTATCTAATATCTTATGGTTCCTTGAGTAGCAAAACACTCTGGAAAATACCTCAGTTAGTCTCAGCTGGAAGCTCTAACCTTAGAAGACAAATTATATGGCTAATATTGAAAAAAAAAATTTTGTCTCAATGCTTGTAAAATGGCATATTCATTCTTTCTATGTCATTCTTGGTATCACTTTTCCTTTCCTTTTCTTTTTTCCATTTTTGCAAAATGAATAGTATCCTAAATTGAGTATATTTCTTTCATGTCTATGGTCCTCAAGAGGAAAATGGGAAATATATTCTTGTTTTGGGGGACTTTACTGTAGACATTTCATAACCATTATAGGAAATTTCTTGTTGCTGTTGAATTTTTTTTAATGCAAAGCCTTTCTTTTGAATATTTCTCCTTTTCCTGATGAATGTTTCCTCCTGGATTTTCTCAGCTAGTACTTTGATATTTATAGTCTAAATGTTTCAGTCAATATATAAGAAAACAATGTTCACTGGTAAAGCTAAGAGGGGACATGAAGAATCTGTGTTTTAAGTTGAATAAACCCATTTAGCTGTATTGAGATTATCCTCTTTAGCCTGGAGCCAAAATAGGAACTATAAGAAAGAGATGAGTTTAAAAATAATTCAACTTGATGAATGACTCTTGGATTCCTATATTATCAAGTTGTGGATTATCTGCAGCAAATTTTCGGTTCTGAACTCCTTTCATTTACCTATGGTTCATATTTTGAGATCAAAATTTTTGTTCTTTAAAACAGATAGTATGTTATAAGAAATAATCATTTGCAACTTTACTAGTGCAGAAAGGCTAACTGCTATAACAGAAGCAACAAAACATTTCACATGTAACATAATGCATATTTATTTCTCACTGATGCAGTGATAGTTCAGTGTGGTTGGTGGGGGTGGGGCTCTCGTTCCACTTATTCATAGATCCAGTGGTTCCATCCTGTGGGTCTACCGACTCTAGGTGTTTAGCTGGCTGACAGGGGAATGGATGAGGATCATGTTTTGAAGACATTAATGAGTCAGGCCAGTAAATGACTCACATATATCAACTTATATTCTAGTCTCAAGGACATATATAACTGCAAAGGAGGGTGAAAAACTGATTTAGTAGTTTTCCCAGGAAAAAGAAGAACGTGTATAGCATTTATTAAATATTTACATGTGTCAGGTACTGTTCTGAATCCATTTTATGGATCAATTCATTTAATCCTCAGAATAACCCTGAGAGATATTTTAATTGTACCATTTGCCAGATGAGGAAAATGAGTCACAGAACTAGTAGATGGGTCAATCAGGACATGAAATCAAGTAACTTGGCTTGAGTACACTTCTTCCCTGTTATACATTCTGTGTATATTCATATACAGGGTGTGCACAATCATGTTCCTGTTCACTAAATGTATTATAGACAATAAGTGAATATTTGAAATTTTTGTTTGTCATATGCACTTGAACAGTGATACTACCTATACTTGGTACAGGGTCTGTATAAATTTTTCCAGAGAAAAATTTAGGTCAAAGCATCAGGAGGCTTTAAAATGATCTTTCCCTTTGGTCCAGCAATTCTATTAGCTTTTGAAGGGAACTCTCAAATGAATGCAAGAAGTTTAAATATAAAGACTTTTGTCATAATGTTGTTTAAAATAACAAAACTTTAGATACAACCTAGCTGTCTGATCAGAGAAGGCAATGGCAACCCTCTCCAGTACCCTTGCCTGGAAAATCCCATGGATGGAGAGCCTGGTGGGCTGCAGTCTTGGTAGGCCACGAAGAGCTGGACATGACTGAGCGACTTCACTTTCACTTTTCACTTTCATGCTTTGGAGAAGGAAATGGCAACCCACTCCAGTGTTCTTGCCTGGAGAATCCCAGGGACGGCGGAGCCTGGTGGGCTGCCGTCTATGGGGTCTCACAGAGTCAGATATGACTGAAGCGACTTAGCAGCAGCAGCAGCAGCTGTCTGATATCAAGTATAGATTAAACACATTTTGAGATATAGGCAATGCTTTACTCTGCAACCATTAAAGATGAGAATATACATACAAATTTATGATGTGAAATATGCTCACTTATTATTTTATATATACACAAGTTACAAAATAATTCATCCATTAGGAAAATGTCTTTATTTTTGAAAGTGTATACATTGGAAGGACTGATGCTGAAGCTGAAACTCCAATACTTTGGCCACCTGATGCAAAGAACTGACTCATTGGAAAAGACCCTGATGATGGGAAAGATTGAAGGTGGGAAGAGAAGGGGACGACAGAGGATGAGATGGTTGGATGGCATCACTGACTCAATGGACATGAGTTTGAGTAAGCTTCTGGGGCTAATGATGGACAGGGAAGCCATGGGGTTGCAAAGAGTTGGACATGACTGAGCAACTAAACTGAACTGAACTGATATTTGCATAGAAAACCTTGCAAAAAGAAATGAAACAAAATGTTTATACTGATTAGCTCTAGGTGGTAGAATTTTCTTATTTTTAAAATATTGATTATTTTTATTTTCTAATACATCTAAAAAAGATGTTTAACTTGTATGATGAAACAGAGAAAGCAATAAAGCAGAAGGTTTACATTGAAAAGGAGATATGTTTGCTTAACATGGAGAATGATGGAGACATATATTTATAAATTCCACAAAAACTTCTGGCTGTCCCAAGGGATAGTCAATTATGTTTGTTTACATGCATTCAGTTATAATATTTTCATCATTCCCATTACATGTAAGATTCTTATTTTGTGTCCTCTTGTTTTGGCAGGATCCAGTGTATGATAGCAAGAAAGACACAAGCTATGCTCTTAAAGAGCTTGTTGAGCATAGTAGGAAAGAGGTTTAAGATGACCCTAGTTCTGAGAGAATTAACATTTATAGGTGCTGGAGGCCACAGTTTTATATGACATAATTTTGTACAAATTGTGGATATATTCAATCACATTAAGTTGTCATTATCAACTTGAAATTATCCAGTGTCAGAAAAATTAGATTCTAGGTTTGCCAGTTCCTTGAATTCCTTTACCTCATGTGCCTGAGAAAATTCTAAAGAAACGTCTAGAAGGACCTGTTTTCAGCACATCAAAGAGTCATTAGGTAGGACAGAATCTTATAAAATTTCTTGACCCTCATGAGTTAAAATCTTCTGAAATATCTCCAGGGGGTTACATACTAGCAAGCTCTGAGTTTAAGAACGCATTTGTAAATTTCATGGCTCATATTTTCTACTTGAGCTTCTGGAAAGCAAGACAGCAATTTGATTTAATTCAACACACATGTATTGTAATTGCATTATAATATTTATTATAATTGCATTACAGCATTTACCATCACTTCAGGAGAAAGCTCAGTAACTAGAGACTTCAGCAGTCAGTCATTTTTGCCTTCTCAAAGTGTAGGATATCCCCTGGCCTCTGCCGACCCAGAACACTGCACCGTAATTGTCTGTTTATCCCATGAGACTGTGTATAGCCTTGAGGCCAGAGCCTTTGTGCCCACATCACCCAGTGTGGTTCCTAGAATTTGGTAGGCACTCAATAATTACCTTCTGGGAAAACCTAATCCTCATTCTTTTGCTCCTTTTTAACATTAAGTTGCTCATTGGTATTTCTTTCAAAGGACTAGCTAGAGAGGGAGAGAAATCCTTGGTCAGTCATAAACATTTAATAATACAGATGAAAAAACTGCAGTGGGAATTAGAGGGTTACAAATTATTTTTAAAATTAGTACTTTCCCTCATTGAGCTCACACTCTTACTGAAACAATGCGTAGAGTCCTAGAAAAAAAAAAATACTTGGAAGGCTTAGCTGGGTGTCACTGAAAAATAAACATTAATGTTTGGATATACCTTAGTTGATATAAACCAGTATGTGGAAAGCAAGCTCAACAAAGCAGATGAATAACAGAGTAGTTATTCAGATGATCCAATCATTCTTTATTGTAGAAAGATGGTTTGGTATAGAGTTTCCTTTCACTAGGAGTAACCTGATTAATTTTAACTCTCAGTCACTTTATCTTTAGAGATGCATGGATTGTGAAGCCTGGCATTTAGTTGGTGGGCAGAGGTGGGTGGGAAAGAAGGCCTTTCGTATGATGAGAATATACAGTGTGGTCAGATGTGGGTGCAGCCATACTGGGAATACAGAAAACTCTTTAAAAGGGGTTTGAAAGGAGGCAAGGAAAAATACTCTCTTTATTTAGTCATTTATTCATTGAACAAATATTTATTTAGTATATATCTGTTATAGGGGAAAACGACGTGGAATAGTCAAGGCAGGAGAAGTAATAAATGTATTTGGCTCTGCACAGACACATTTTCAGTACTGAAGTTGACATACTCTTTTAGGGATAAACAAAACATTTTGAAATCTAAGAGTACTGAGCCACATCAAGAGTTGGAAGTACTGAATAGTAGGAGAAGCATCCACATTGATATGAGCAAGTCAGGGTTTTGAATCCTGGCTCTGCTTCTTGGTTGAACAAAGACCATACTCTTAGGTCTATTTTTCTCATCTGTAAAGTGGGGATAATAATAATTACTTTATGTGATTGAGTGAGATAAAGCATTCAGTCTCCTACAACAGTAACCTGTCACATGGCTGCTGCTGCTGCTGCTAAGTCGCTTCAGTCATGTTCGACTCTGTGCGACCCCATAGACGGCAGCCCACCAGGCTCCCCCATCCCTGGGATTCTCCAGGCAAGAACACTGGAGTGGGTCGCCATTTCCTTCTCCAATGCATGAAATGAAAAGTGAAAGTGAAGTCGCTCAGTCGTGTCCGACTCTTCGCGACCCCATGGACTGAAGCCCACCAGGCTCCTCCGTCCATGGGGTTTTCCAGGCAAGAGTACTGGAGTGGGTTGCCATTGCCTTCTCCGCCTGTCACATAGAGATGCATGGTAAAAATTACTCTCCTCCTCTTTTTTTCTCTTCATTTAATTTGTATTATTGCTCCCTTCACAGCAGGCTCCTTGAGTGGCTTGGGAAACGGTCTTTGTTAGGATGGCCTCTAGATGGCGCTCTAACAATGTGAGAGTGGTTTGTTGGAGGGTGGCTCTGTGAGGAGGAATGTGAATTATGCTTGGTGTTAATGCCTGATTACTCCATGAAATATGCCCCTGGTTCACAGTTTTATGAGCTAGCCTAACCCTGAGTGAACTAACAGTATTGGCAGAGATGGGGTTTTGTGAAGGTACCCCATTTAGCTCTGGGAAGAGCTACATGTATTCTGTGTAAAACCAGTTACAGGATCAATAAAACCACTTCTTTCAGAAGTATAGTAAGGAGTGATCAGAACAGGAGAACACAGACAGATCATCCAAGGAAAAAAGATGTGTATTTACACTGACTCTTTACTCTGGGAAAAAGCCAGTTTCCCTTACCACCATTCTCTCAGGTACTGTAACAAAGTTGAGAGATTCCAGTGAGGGGGAATGGATATTTAGAAGGATACAGAGCAAGACAATGGACAATGAGGAAAACACAATATTTCTTTCTTTGAAGGGCACAAAGAGTGGGAGAAGTTGAAGCTCTAGATGAGCAAACACATCATTTGTGTTTTGCGTGCTCCTGGAAGACATTACTAATCGATTATACCGATTTTCCCTGTTGAAGTTGGAGATGACTCCAGAAGTGTTCTTGCAGCCCTCCAGGCAGCCATACACAATCATAGGAAATGACTGGTGGGATGAAGCTCAGCCCCAGGCAAATACAGGTTCCCCGTTCAAAGGTGTTTGTTTCATTTGCTTTGCCTTGTCATTTGATTATTTTTTTGTTTCCTGTGTGGCTAGCAATAAAATCCAAAGAGCTCTCTTAGAAGATATATTACCCAGATTTGCTGCAACAATGAACAGCCCCATTATCTTAGTGCTTTATGATTTATTTCTCACTTACATTGCATGTTGGTAACTGTAAGTCAGCTGCTGTGGCCTTGTTCCATGTTTCTTCAATTCTCCATTGCATAAACCAGGCTAAAGGAAGAGACCTGGTTTGGGACAAGCCTTCTATGGCAGGGGTAAAAAGGTCAAGAGAGCTGGCAGTTACATTTGTATTTATATACCTTTACATGCAGCAATGACAAGAAAGGGGGCTGCTTGTTGAATTGCTGTTAATAACAGTCTGTCAAGCTCACTGGAGGGCTTCCCAGGTGGTGCTAGTGGTAAAGAACTGCCAATGCAGGTAGATGTAAGAGACACAGGTTTGATCCCTTGGTCTGGAAGAGCCCCTGGAGGAGGGCATAGCCATCCACTCCAGTATTCTTGCCTGGAGAATCCCATGGACAGAGGAACCTGGTGGACTACAGTCCATAGTGTTGCACAGAGTCAGACATGACTGAAGCAACTTAGTACACATGCATGCAAGGTCACTGGAAGCTATGGCTGTATCTTTACCTCCTGCATCATAACATTCTTGTCCTGTTAGCTTTTCTTTTCATTCAGTTTATTTCTTCTTATTGAACTGACTGACTGTTGGGATTGCTGCTTTTGATTTTAGTAAATGTATAAAGAGGGACAATCCCAACTTTCTGGAAGGGAGGAAGCGGGATAGTTACTGAGACCACAGCTCACACAAATACACTTTGCCTGGAAAGATTCTCTCTAGCCTCAGGCTGCAGCTCTGATGATGCTTCCCCTGGGTCATTCTGAGTGGGTGCCCAGTCATGTGCTTCTATGTGTATCTTGTGCTCCAAATCATGTAAATTCTAAATTCCTTTTTTCATTTTTTGGAAAATGTTTTTATGAAAATTTTCAAACATACACAAAATTAGAGTGTATAATTCAGGTATCTATTACTTACTTTCAACATGCATATCAATATTCTGACAATCTTACTGCATTTTAGTAATTTTAAGGGATTATCATTAACCATGGTAGGTATTTTAGAAATGTTGAGCTAATATCTTGAGCACTTGACACATGTTTGGGTATAGACTGGGTTCTCAACAAGTATTTATGGAATGGATAGAATGAATTAATTCTTGTAGTAGAGGCCAAAGAAAGGTCTTAACCTGGACTAGACAATGAAGAAAATGGTAATGAGAGTTGGAGCAATCTGTTGGGAGGTATGTAATCAAAGTAGTCGTATGTCAGGATGCAACATTTTCACCAGTCTTTCTTGTCCTTCCTTTGTCAGGAGGCTGTATAGTATGGTGGTCAAGACCAGAGACTAATGGCATAAATACCTGATGCTAACTCCTTGCTCCACCTTTAATTCACAGTAAAAAGTTGTTGGGCAAGTTGGCTTAAAAGCTGTAGATCTCAGTTTTGTCAGAGAAAAATAGAATGTAGAATGGGGGAAATAATAATACTGTCCTCATACAGTTGATGTGAGAAATAAGTAGAATTCTGAGTGCTTAGGCTTTAGTAAACACTCAGTAATTGTTAGCTGTTACAATCAATATTGCTGTTAATTGGCAATTTTTCTGACTGAATTATGAGAATAAGAAGAGACAGAATAAGCAGAGTAATAATCAGTATTGATGAGCAAATTTTAAAAGGCTATATATGATTAAAGATTGTTGATCACTCATATTCTCTTATGCATAGCCTTCCACTCCCATCAATGTATTAAATATAATCAATATAAATATAGTCACTACTCAAATAGGATGGGCTATTCACAACTCACTTTGCAGGAGAGTAACAGCAGCATAAATGCAAAGGCCCTGAAAGCAACACGGTTGGTAAATGTTACCCTGCACACCCACTCAACTCCCAAGGTTGATTATATTTTAAAAGCACTCTTGCTTCATTAATCTGATTTTATAAAGGCAGGGGAAGTTGATTATACATAATGCTTAGGCTAGCTTGTAAGAAACTGGCATTTTGGCTCTTATTAATAAAATGTGTTTTCTTAGTGATTATGCAGTAGTGGTGATATTAGATACCCTTTGCTACAACAGAGATGCTGAGTGCTGTTTCCTCCTGAGTACACAGGGAATGCTGGATAAATATCCTCCATACCAGAAAAACAGGTATGGTAACCCGGGTCTGAATGGACTCCTTCCTCTCCATTAATGGACTAGTGTGTGCTAAGATATACTGGACCAGTGGTTTCTTTTTCAGCAAGTAAGACCAGTTCTATCTTGTGAGTTGGAGGTCAACAGGAATAGATGGCTGTTTTCTAGGTTTGATTCCGCATCAACAAGAAATTCTAATGCCCAATAGGATTGTAGCTACTACCTTTTGCAAATCTGTCTTCTTCCTCATGGTTGGAGTGGTAATATTGTAGCCTCACTAAAAAGGTGAAGTTTCTCCTTTGAAAGAAATGTTGTGTTGCAATTTAGTTAATAGGGGCTTGCCTTTTGGACTGAGGGACTTCCCAGGTTGCACTAGTGGTAAAGACCCCACCTGCCGTATGCAGGTGGTCCAAGAGACATGAGTTCAATCCCTGAATCAGAAAGATCCCCTGGAACAGGGCATAGCAGTCTAACAGGGAGCACGTCTATCAGTAATTCTTCACATCTTGGGAGGGGCAGAGGAGTGGGAATCTGGCTCAGATTCTGTCCATTTTAGGAGAAATGCCATTGACTTTGAAATCACAAAGACTCAGATTTCTCCTTTAATATTTATCCATTTTGGCTGTGTGATCAAGGATTAATTAAGTTGACCACCTCTCTGAGCTTCACTATTAAAATTAGTAATACCTTTAAGTCACCTTTCTAAAGTGCTTGTGAGATATTAAGTCCTTAAGAAGTGGTGTGTGAAAGAAAGTGTTTGTCATTCAGTCGTGTCTGACTCTTTGTGACTCCATGCACTGTAGCCCACCAGGCTCGTTTGTCCATGGGATTCTCCAGGCTAGAATACTGGAGTGGGTTGCCATTTCCTTCTCTAGGGGAATCTTCCCAACCCAGGGATTGAATCTAGATCTTCCACATTGCAGGCAGATTCTTTACTGTCTGAGCTACTAGGAAGCCCTAAGAAGTGGTAGTTATTATTTAAAAGTAATATTATTATTATATGTAGTAATATATAAACATAAACATACATATTTACATATAGCTAGATTGTGAACCAATGAAAATGTGAATATTATAATATTAGTAATAATAAATTATATTTAGCGTCTATTCTGAAGTTTTGCTAAACTCTCTATAAGCATTATTTCATTCACCTTCATGAAACTGTAAGAAGTATGTTCTATTATTAGACAATTTAAGAAATCAAGGAATGAAAAGTGAAGTTACTGAACAGCATGATGAGGTGGTATAATTTCCGGAGAATTCTGAGTCATGTCATTTGTTTTTCTGGTATGGAGGACATTTATCCAGCATTCCCTTGTACTCAGGAGGAAACAGAGAGCCCCAAGAGACAGCCTCCAGTCACCATCACCAGATCGTCAGTCTAACTGACAGACAAAAACACATGTCCAAATAATGAGAGACCATCCCTTGTAACTGGTAGCCATAATGCTATAAGAGATAAAGGCTGTGAGTCATACGGCCTCTACTATTCTTCTTTTTCTTCTTCATCTATTCCCTCCTCTATTAAGTAATTATTTTGAGTGCCCATTCTGGCTTGAGTGCTAAGAAACAACATGATATCTGGCTTCAGGTTTGCTGGGCTTACCACTTAATTCACCACTTATTAGCTGAGTAACCTCAAGCAAGTCAATGAACCTTTCTAAGACTAGTTTCTCATCTCTCAATGGGGATAATAATATTATTCATCTCTATTATTATGAATAATACTATTTTAAATCTCAGAATTATTGGGAGGAATGAATAATGTATTTCAAGTACCTAGTACAGTATCTGAAATATGATAGACATTATTATTATTATTATTGCAAACTGGTAGTGGAAAAACTACTTCCACTTTCCTGGAGATGCTGACATTTCATCGGGGTGAGTTTCCATGTAACTGAGAATGTCATTGGATCCCTTGCACTTCCAAGCAGGACTCTAGTGTTCTAAAATTTCCAATGCAGGTTCTAAAAAGGCCCAATCTATTAGTTAGGATGGCGATTGTATATATGTATGTGTGTGCATGCATCTGTGTATGTGTTTGTTAAAGAGAAAGAGAGAAACAAAGAGAAAGATCTCTGCATTATTCAGTGCACTTAGCATCCTGGATGGTCCAAGCAGAGCAGGTAACAAAGACAGAGGGCAGACAGGAATATTCATGTGGGAGTCTGTGTGTCTCCTGCATCACCCCACAGAGAGATTTTTTAGCAGAATTTGACCCCAGCTGTCCTAACCCATGGAAACAAGAAGTCACTTCTCTCTAGTTTTCCATCTGGGGAACAGTTTAGCTGTGTCTTGTTCTACTTCTCCCACCAAAATGTCAATACATTGATTTCAGCTTAGCAGTGAAGAGAAAGCTGTAAAATTGAACATGCTCAAATAAAGTGTGGAGGATTAGAAGAATGACAGTCCAAATGCTATTGTCTCCTTTTAAACACTTCAGATGGAGGTCTAGTGGGTGGCCAAAGTGTCCATGAGAGATAGAACTGTTTAAGCCATTTATTTATTTTCACAAACTATCCGAATATTGCCAGTGCCAATTTCAAATGTTTTAACTATAATGTCTTGCGTTGCCCCTTGTTATTGGGCTGTCTCTCACAGTGTAGACCATTGGTAATGGCAGGCTTGGGATTAGCACTTATTCTCTTTAAAAAATGGATCATGATATGCAGGCATTGCATATGGCAAAGTCCCAGAAAGAAGCCTGTGGTAGATTTATGTCAAATTTGTACTCTTCCCTTTAAAAGATAGATAGTAATTCCCCTCATCTAAAGTGTAGGTGGTACTTAGTGACATGCTTCTACAATGTGGAGGAAGTAAGGGTGTGTGATGTTTGACCTTAGGTTTGACATGCTATTGTGACTTCCCCCTTGCCTTCTCTCTGGGGGAGTCCAGTCACCATGTCACAAAGACATTCAGCCAATCTGGGGAGGGGTCCATGCAGCAGGGAATGGAGGCCTTCAATCAGCAGCCATCTGAGTGTACCATCTTAGAAGTGGAGCCACTGGCTCTATTTAAGCTTTCAGATGATGCCAACTCTGACATTCTGGATGCAGCTGGTCTTGTTGAACAACAGGTCAGGCCTTCCTTATCTTTAGTAGACAAGCTTGGTATTCTTGCTGTAACAAGGATTATTTAAGTTAAACAGCATGTATCTTTTTGTGCATATGTGTTTGATATATAATAGTATTATTGTAATCAAACTTCATGGTCCTAAGAGAAAGGAAAGAGTCGAATAGCCCTGAAACAGTCCTTGAAAACTAGTCCTTAGCAGTCAACAAAGTTAGGAGAAGAGGCTGTTTTTGAGTAGTGACCTCCCTCTGGGCCTCCGATGTGGCCCCATGAGTAGGGACTGGGTGAGCAGAGATAATCAGTTCTGAGTCACATGCAGCTGATGTGGCTTCTTTGGTCTCTGAAATATCTCTTATAGCATTCTCACCAGCTGGGTGATGTTGTGGACAGAACCTTGGTCTCGAAGTGAAGCTTGAGGCTTTTGTCATAGTTCTACTTCCACACAGATATCAATTTAAAATTATAAAGTAAATTTTCTTCCAAAGACTTTTTTCCCTCCACTTCTCTAATGTAATGGAGAACTAGTGTTATAATTGAAAGACACATTTTCAAGGAAACTGTACAAGATGGATTTTCCTCATGACAATAAGTGCATCTTTTTGATCTCGAGGATGATGCTTTTGTTCCAGGAAGTTATGTTATGGTTAAATTAATTCATCTTTGCAATGAGACCAATGGATGAAAAAGTCTGTAAAATGCAAATTGTTGTTATTAATTTACAAGATGAAGCACTTGTTTTGGGACTCAGTCCCAGAGCTCACTGTTTTCACATAATCTTATATTGTGGATAATTATACACAGACGTTAACTTGATAAAGATAATTATAAGAATCTATCATTGCTGGAGTTTTGATTTATTTGATTGTGAACTTTTAGGGACTTTGTACTAGGTGATTAACTTACACTGGGTATTTATTTGGTGAGTGCCTGGAGTGGTTACTGAAATTAATACAGAACACGTTTTTACCTTTTCACAATGAATTTGTTTGATTAACAGCATGGTATTTATCCAGTTGGGGGATCTTAAATACCAGATGCAAATTTCAAAATAATCATTTAACAATTGAGTCCAAATATCTAACAAATCAGTGCAGAAGATTATGTGGAAAATTTACTTTAAAGAGAAGTATGTGTGATAGAGACAGAGGTGGGTAGAATCAGATTTTAACCATTTCAGGCCCCATGGTATGGCCAATGTATAGATTATGTGAGGCTGCTGTTTCCAATTTTTGGAAAATTTCTATTCCTTACAAGTTTTATGTGACTTTTCCTGGTATGTCAGAGAACAGCTCCCGATGCTAGCTATGTGTAAGCATCACCAAGAGATCTCATTACAAATATAGATTCCTGGGACCCTTAGGATTTTGAATTGTAGATCTGATTTGGCTCCTGCACACCTTTATATTTTAAAAGTTCCCTTGGTGATGTGATGCATAGCCTGCTTTGATGCTTCTGCGGTTGTTTAGTTGCTCAGTCGTGTCCAATTCTTTGAGACCCCATGGACTGTAGCCTGCCAGTCCTTTCTCTATGGGATTCTCCAGGCAAGAATACTAGAGGAGGTTGCCATTTTCTTTTCCAAGGGATCTTCCCAACCCAGGGATTGAAACTGCATTTCCTACGTAGGCAGGGGGTTTCTTTACCACTGAGCCACCAGGAAAGCTCATAGGCTGCTTTGTGTGCATGCTAAATTAGGTCAATCCTCTGTAAGTCTGTTCCTAGGTAGAAAAATGTGATATTACTTTCCTTTAAAAATCACAAGCAGGAAAACATAAGACACATCATTTTCTCTTTTGTTCCCCCTTTTATCAGGATCTGGTCACAGGCTTCACATCTTCTCTGCTTATTGCAAAGGATATCTATCACTTTCAAGCCATCTTTCTCTTATTTCTGACCCAAGGAAGGAGATATCTACCATTCCTATTCCTGTCTTCTGGGACGGAGATTCAAATCACCTTTGAGGCTAACCCTGCTGATCAATAGGCATCCAGTTTACACCCTGGATTCCAGTCCTGCATTTTGCTTTATATCACTTGATCTCTGGATTCTTCCTTAAGTCTTTGTCCCTCTAGGGTGGACTTCTGATTTAGTTTCCTTCTAGTCTCCTCCCAAGAATATAAGTCTTCCTTCAAAACTTTGGTCTAGAGGCCAAGTCACAAGCTGTTCGATTTCCCCAAGCAGCCTGCCATGCTTTTCTCCATAGTCCTGCTCTGACATCTTGTTCCACACACCCACTGACCCAGGGATTGTCCCACCTTGGAGTAGATGTCTGCTTTTAGTTCATCTTCTGGGTTCTGGTCAGCTGGGTCTGGTCAGCTGGTATCCTGAGATATGAACCAGCAACTGGAACATCTATGGATCTCTCCAGACTGTGTGTGAAGATTAACACAGACATTTAAAACATATATTTTCCATTTTGATTTTCTTATCCTCTGTCTTCTTTGCTGTCATGGGACATGGATTTAAAGCTATATATTTTTCTTCTGATCTGTAAACTAAGTCTGTTCTGCCCTTGATTTCAACAAACTAGTAACAGGATTTATCCTAGAGAAGAAAGGGTTCAGAAGGAACATAACTGTCTTCAAGCATTTGAGAGGTTGTCATGCAAATGAGGGTTTAAACTCATTCCAGGTATCCACAAAGGGCAGCCAATTTGGCTCAGAAGGAGGAGGAGGTTCTCCAATGAAGGGCTTCTAGTAAGAAGCTGAATGACTATGGTAGAGGTCCAGTGGAGAGCCATGAGATATGGAGTGGATCTCATCCAGCTTTGAGAGTCATGAATTGTCGATAGTCAAGTACGCATGGGTTCAAGGAGTATTCTTTTTTGCTCTGTGGAGTGGCATGTGGGTGTCAACCCAAGAAGTTATACTGGCTGGCTTAGAAGAGGGTGATGGGCCAGGCCAGCCCAGTAAAATAGCATCATGAGTATCCTGACTGTGTATCACTGGTACAGCTTAGTCTTTTGTCTATCCTGAGACAACAGCACTAAGGCTACTTGTTCTACAAAGCTGGTAACAAATCTGTTCTGAAATGATGGCATATTTTATGATTAGGCCAAGGAAGTTAAAGCTGGTATTTGACGGTGTAGGAAATATGATTTTGGATTGACTTCCCATTAAAACTTGGAAGTTTATTCACTACATAAATTTTATTGAGCCTCCATTATGTGCTAGGCACTGGACAGAGTTGGTTCAATTTCAGCATTATCTATGAGTCTTGAGGTTTCACTATACCATGTGACTTAAGTAGCTTATAGCTTTGCCAGCCAGATGATAAGCTTTGAAGTTGCTGTACTGGGCATGTCACTCTGGGGACCAACTAGATTCAGTCATCCATGTTGGGGTAAGACGGAACCTTTGGTTTCTAATACCACTTGGCCATGCCTGGAATGCCCATGGTTTCTGAGAAAGAATCATTGACTAAGACTACGGTTTAAAAAAAGTTTCAAGACTTATTCTTGGATGTTCAGAAACATGGCCTGCTCTTTGGACTAGCTTATCTTTCAGTCATGGCTGAGGACAGAATTCTAGATTTCAATGTGTCATTCTGCTCCTTATATAGGAATTCATGTGAGTGACGTTGAGCCTGGGGTCCACTAGAGCTAGACAGACTTTTATATTAACATCCTGTGAGCATCCCATCAGAGTCAGATGGCTAATTGAAGGGTGAATTTTCCATCTGTCCCTCTTACTCTGCACAATTTCCAGTTTGCTCACCCTCCTCCATGATCAACCCTTCACCTCTGTTCAGATTATGTTAAGGCTCCAGAGCTCTGTTTAAACAGAGCATTGCTCCGAGCCTCCATGTTTGGCTCAATCACCTTACATGGAAAAAAATAACAAGTAAAAACCTAACAAGGATTCTCTAAAAATCTCTGCAAAGTCAGTTCTAATAAACTAAAAGTTCTGTTAACTGCAAATCAAGTATCTATCCCTTTTATTCTCTTGGTTCATGAGTGACTATCATGGCAAGGGATTGCAAACTGTGAAGAGGACTTGGGGATAAGTTTTGGCCTCAGAAGCTGAATTCTTGAATAA
The DNA here is from genome assembly GCF_019320065.1 of Cervus canadensis. Lineage (NCBI taxonomy): Eukaryota > Metazoa > Chordata > Mammalia > Artiodactyla > Cervidae > Cervus > Cervus canadensis. The sequence goes on from NC_057389.1 coordinate 52,474,183, forward strand.
AGTCTTTAGGCTAAAGAGAAAAACTTCAGCCCACTCTCCTAAATTGATTACAGTGATCAAAGTTCATAGAACTTGGATTTTCTATGTTGATGCTGGTATTCACAAAAACCATGAAATACATACCCCTATTTTCATCTGCTTTGTCAACTGTTCTTTTTGGGTTTATGGGTGCTGGTAGTAAAGTAGGTGTGGAGAAGACACATCCTCTTGGTTTGCCATAGATGACAGTCAACAGTTACTCTTATTTCTTCTCAAAGGAATATAGGCATTCAGAAGTGTTACTACTTTAGCAAACATAAGCAGAGGTTCTCAGTTCAAGGGCCCATTTTTCTTAGGGATAATTATGTAAATAATAGGAACTTAAGCATCTTTTAATTGCTATTACTTGAACATGCATACTTGTGTAGGGTTTTTCATGAATGAAGAAAGAAATCTGAGGCCCATGCATTTGCAGCATTCAATAGCATGAATACTCATTTCTGAATTATGATTGTATATTGTTTCACTGCTTATGCTGACACATGCTCAATTTCTGTCATGGTCTGGATGGTGTGCTTTGGGATGATTACACTTTGACAAAACTATGGAGATTCTCGGCATGGCCAATGTATAATAGTGAGGCACATACTGTGTGTGTGTGTGTGTGTGTGTGTGTGTGTTAGCCAGCTGTAGACTTCCATCAGATATTTGACTGATGCAACATTTTTTTTTTTTTCAAGTTTTGAATGTTGGAACTCTTTGGAATTTTTTCCCAAATGTTTTCAATGTGTGATCAGTTGAATTACTAATGTGGAACACATGGATATGGACTGAATACATACGTGTGTGTGTGTGTGTGTGTGTGTGTGTGTGTGTGTATACACAGATCCTTAAAAGAGCATGAAGGACCTGAAAAATAAAGGATCTGTCTGCCCTTCAAACCTTGTCCCTTGCTGATTTCCCACCTTCTCTTTATTCCTTCTATTCTGGTCTTTTTGCTTTCTCTCAGAGAATCATGTCTCTGCCATAGGAAACACATGTTCCCTGATATTCTCCAACAGTCCTTACCTTTTCTATTTAACTCTTAAATAATTTTCACTTCTAAGCTCAGGTGTCACTTACACTTGGAAGTCACTCACCAACAGCAGTCTAGTTTAGATCTCACTGCTATATATTCTCAGTTTACCCTGTAACTTACCTATGAGTTGCTTATCACAATCACAATTTTATATTTATTTGTATGATTACCTAATTGTCAAATTTTCTCACTGTGAGATGCATGCGTAGAAGAAGGGACCAAATCTTGTTATATTCACCATTGTCCAGTGAACCTGACAGATATTTGTTTTTATGAATGAATACATATATGTGTCCATTATCTGGTACTTGTGATAGAAGGGATGCTTTTCAGGCTTAGAAACTCACTTCACTCAAATTTCTTCAGTGTGGTTGTTTAAGGTGTTAAATTTACCAGGGCAGATATAGGGTCTTCTTGTGGGTACCTGTGTAACTGAAGCCAAAGAAGCTGCTGTTGTTTTTGTCTTCACAGTTGTGGATAAAAATCAAAGGCTGACTTTCTAAAGTGAACTTAACTTTGGAGCTGAATATGGATTTTATTAATAGTTGTATTGTACATCTCTCATCAAGACCCAGGAAAGCTTTTCCTTAATTTTGAATATTTTTTCCCCATAAATCACTCTTGAGAAATTATTTAGCTAAATCATGAAGCAGAATTTTATCTGTCCTAGGAGAAGTGACCAATGAAGTTGTTCATTTAATAAGAGATGAAAGTTCTGGTGAAAGGATCAGAGAAAATAATGTTAGCACAGACAGAACAAAGGGGTTTTCATTTGTAGTAGGCAATAAGAAAGGAAGTCTAAATTCTGATGGATCTTTTGCTTTCTTTGGAAGCTACTGGACTGTTAGGCATTTAGTACTCCAGTCCCGTGTGGTAGGAGAAATAACAGTTTTCTACACAGCCAACATGTTTTTTTATGCAGGTGTGAACAGATGAAATTGTGCATCTGAGCACAGATGAGATGAAAAAATAAACCATTGAAAATCTGAGCTAAAAATGGCCATATCCATTTGGTGTAAGCAAACATAACATCATGGGAAGTGCCACAGGAAATTAAATTGAGCAGTTTCCCTCCAGGCTGGGACTCATGTCTTTGTTTCTTTGATGGAATGTGGTAGTTATTCTTGGGGATGTTAAAAAAGGTTTTTTCCTAAGCTTCTCTATTACTTCCTCTACATAATAAAAGCCCTGGTTCTACAGAGAATGTTAGCTTCCCTAATGGCTCAGTGGGTAAAGAATCTCCCTGCAATACAGGAGAAACTGTAGACTCGGGTTCAATCGCTGGGTTGGCAAGATCCCCAGGAGGAAGAAATGGCAACCTATTCTTGCCTGGAGAATCTCATGGACAGAGGAGCCTGGTGGGCTACAGTCTACAGGGTTGCAAAGAGTTGGATAGGACTGAGCGACTAAGCACAAAGAGAATGTAGATTTAGAATGAGGAATATTTAATGAGAAGATATCTTCAATTTTGGATGTACATATAAGCCCTTGCATTTTCTGGGGCAGCTCATGTCCTTTTCACTGGCCCCAACATTAACTGAGTTCATTATTTGATTGGACAGTAGCTTTCCACTAATGCACCTTGTCAATCACCATTTGAGATGAAGTGTAACATCTTTTGTCATAAAATGTAACATTAAATCTGTTACCTGGAAGAAGGAGTAGCAGTGGATAAAACAAAAAACAAACATTTATTAATTTATAAAAATGAACACCAACTACCTTAGAGATACATAAGAGATGAAAAGAAATAAAAGACCAAACAAAATTAATGATTAACTTAAGAATTGTTTTTTATTTATTAATTTTTAATAGGGAAAAAAAATCTGATGCATGAATTGCGAAAACCATATAAAGTTGTTTGTGATTACAGGAATTGTATAGATTGTTTCAAAATATTTATGCCAGAAATTGCAAATCAAGTAAAGCTTACCCTTCATGGGACTTGAATGAATATTATGAAAATAGTCACCACACCTGATCTCACATCAAAATGCATTTTTTCTAAGGTCGTACTGGTACTCCACCCTCTTCTGGTTGGGTGCTTTTCAATTCCATGCTCACAGCAGAGTATCCTTTAGAAGTATGGCCTGCATGAAGACTCTTATGGAGACTCTAATGCCCATGTTCTGGGTTCCCAGTCATGCCTGCAGGGTGAACTTCTCTGTCTCCAGAAAACCTAGAGATGGAAGTCTTTCTCATGCAGTCACAAGCTTCTTATTCACATGTTCTTTGGGTTCTTTTGTGTAGTCATTGTATCTATTGTCTTTCAATCTTGAGTACAGTTAGTCTTTTTTATCTTTAAAATACTCATTCTGATACAAGTAGTGAAACTTAGTTGTCATATATCTCTGTTAGAAATTTTGGTCTTGGAAAACCAGCACTGCCCACACAAAACACAATCTGACTGTTGTGTAGACATTTGGTTGTTGTTTCTCTTACTCTGGTTTTTCATTTTTTAATTGGAATAAATCTAAATCCCCTACTATGATTTACATGGCCCTGAAGGATCTGGCCCTGTGTACTTTTCCCGATACATTTCCTCCTCCTTTCCTACTGAACTCTAGCCACACTGGTGGTCTTCTTTCATTTTTCAAGTAGATCTACCTGAGGGCCTTTGCACTTGCTCTTGCCTCTGCTTGGAACACAATTACTCCCAACCTTCACATGTGAGACTCTTAGATAAAAAATTAATATTCTCAGCTATGCTTTCCTCAATCACCCTACATAAAGTACATTCACTCTTTTATAGTGCTTAATATGTAATATATAATTAATTTATTTATTTATTCTTTTTTTGGTTTGAATCCCCTAATAAAATGCAAATTTCATAAAAACAGTGCCTATACATATTTGACCAGCACAGTCAAGATCCCAGTATCTATATGTCTGTATATAGATACAGTTCTTGGATAAGTACTTATGTGGATTCACATTAGGGATAACTTCTTAGCTAAGATAAGGTATTCTTCATTTGAAGAAAATTCATTTAAGCAAAACTAAAATTTACAAAATTAATAAAGTACATTATGAAATCAGCATCTCCATCTAAGGAAGGGATAGATGACACACACTACATGGTGATATCAGCCTGAAAACTCCAACTTTGCATTTTGATTGTATTATATCTCATAAACTATTATAGCACAGGACGAAGGCAACTCGTCCTGGGAACTAGGGACAAAGTGCTACCACATTTGGCCCTCACCATAGGTTGTAAGTCCCTCCAGGGAGGCATGATCTCAAAGTTTGGAAAGTGCTATAAGATACGACATTTTATTTTAGTGTCTGTCTGTGGCATCTTCAGTCCCCGGCATGATGCTGGCATCTTATCTGCTCTCAAATATCTGTCAAATGAATAAATGAGTCCATGCAACATCGCGCAACCTGGTAATCTTATTTATACTTAAGCTGTTTTTATTACTCAAGTTAGCCATTTTTTTCTTGCTAAAACAACATATTGCTGATTTTATATCAAAAGTCTGTAGGGAAACACGATTCACTTTATAGCCAATTTTGCTGAAATGTATTGGCCCTGCAAAGCAAGAGACATTTACACTTTGAAATATGCATTGTCATTTATGCTTCAAAAACACAGTAGTTTTCCTTAGCTGTTTCTTGGCTTAATCAGTCCCCAAAGCTGAATAAATGAAAAGAATGGAATGTATATGAGCATTCTAGCAAGGTGACTTTTACTCTGTTCTTGGCAATGCAATTATTAGTGAACCAATGTTTTGTCTAGATAATTGTTTTCCTTATGAATTATTATTGGATTATAAAATATATTGATTCCAGGAAGAAGGAAAATGTTCCCAGTTTAAAGTCTAATCCAAAGATCTTAAGTAAAAATGCTATTACAATATTATTTCACCTGTTAAATTTCTAAAATTAAAGACTAAAAAGCAATACAAAATAATGGTAAGGCTGTATAGAGATGGTATTCTCAAATATTGCTAGTGGGAGGGAAAATTGGTGTAATGATTTTGAAAGCAATTTAGCTATATGTACCTTTAAATTGTCACTGTGTTAGAAGAGAATAATAATGCTTCCAGGAGTTAATAAATACAGATAGAGTTGTGCATAAAGGTTTATATACAAGAACACTCATCAAAACATTAGTAAGAATAACAAGGACGCAGTATGTTGTCTAAATATTAGGGATACAGAAGAATAAATAATGACATATGCCTATGATTTGATTCTGAATTGTCATTAAAATGAAAATTTATACTTAGACTATTTAAAGATGTAGGGGAAATGCTCAGTTGGTAAAGTGAGAAAAGTAGGAAATTTAGAGTAAATAGAAGAAGTAAAAAATCTCTGCTGGAATCTAGCCTGTAGATTTGTTTAGTTTGGCTTGCATGGTAAAAAAAGTTTTAAACCAGTTCCAGTATTTAAAAACCAGGATATACCTCTTTAAAAGAAACTTATTTTCAGGTCTTCCCTAAAATCCTGGGTGCTGGGGTCCAGCCTCGGCAGGATCCAGGGGTACCCTCAGGATGAACGGTGTTGGCGAGAGAGAGAAAGAGAGACCAGATTGGGGGTGTGCAGCAGGGTCTGGCAAATCTTTATTTTTTACCATAGCTTTTATATTCTAAGTTAGTACATTTTTAAGGGGAAGATAGTTTAATATTACATCAGCTTGTCCTTCACGAAACCAGGGTGTTTTCTGCATACTTCTTTGTAAGAGTCTTGTATATTATCTTCTGGCCTTGGGGCCTATTGACATTTTATGACCTAGGTGAATTCAAAGCTGTTTTCCGTAATCTATTCTTTATTGAACACAAAGGTCAGTCCTTTTGCAGAAGTTATCAGTTAAATTTATCTAAAAGGTTTACCACACAAAGACTCTGCAGCTCCGGTGAGGCAGCCCCTGTTTAGCATTCTTGGTTAAAATTAACAATTCTAAACTTTTATTTTTCTAAATCTTTAACTATAACCGCTTTTAGAATAATATTTTTGTGTTCCCTAATAGGGCTTCCTCACCCCCCGAAGGGCTCTGTGCCTATTAGGGCCTTTTGTGTGATCAGGTTTTTTATGCTGTTTATGATTAAGGTGTTGTGAGCAGTCATGTGCATTAGTACGCATTTGCCAAGCAGGCTAGAATGCCAACAAAGGGGTCTAAATTGAAACACTCCTTTCATCCTGGATAATCTTATAGGATACCACCATCCGGGGGACATATTGATTAAAGTTCTAAGTTGATTCTGTTTGGAGAGAGATCGGGGAAGGCCTTCTACCTGTGTCACAGAAATTAGGGAGTAGTCTAATATAGCAAGCATCAGAAAGACAGAGATCATCTTTAAGGTGAGCACCGGGGCAGCTTTTCGAAATCCCTGAGGTCCTGATCTGCCTTGCTTGTCAGGTCTTCTCCTCATGACCTTGTCATGGGTGGGATCTCGTGTGCCGGCTCCCGGCACCTGGGAATTTGGCAACATTCAGGTCACACTCACCTGGAAGCATCAGTGTCCTGGAGATGAGGAAGTGCAGCCCTGAGACCTGGCCTGTGCTTTCTGGCTGGCCACACCCCCAGCACACCTGATCATTGCTGCTCACCTATTGCCTTACTGACTTGTGAGCTCTCAGCTTCTGAGGAGCATGATTTGCTGTTGTTCAGTCGCTCAGTAATGTCTGACTCTTTGTGGCTCCATGGACTGCAGCATGCCAGGTTTCCCTGTCCTTCACTATCTCTTGGAGTTTGCCCAAACTCATGTCCATTGAGAGGACGATGCCATCCAACCATCTCATCCTCTGTCACCCTGCTTCTCCTCCTGCCCTCAATCTTTCCCAGCATCAGGGTCTTTTCCAGTGAGTCAGCTCTTCTCACCAGGCGGCCAAAGTATTGGAGCGGCAGTGTCAGCACCAGTCCTTCTAATGACTATTCAGGACTAGTTTCCTTTAGGATTGACTTGTTTGATCTCCTTGCAGTCCAAGGGACTCTCAAGAGTCTTCTCCAACACCACAGTTCAAAAACATCAATTCTTTGGCACTCAGTCTTCTTTATAGTCCAACTCTCACACCCATACATGACTACTGGGAAGACCATAGCTTTGACTACATAGACCTTTGTTGGCAAAGTGATGCCTCTGCTTTTTAATATGCTGTCTAGGTTGGTCATAGCTTTTCTTTCAAGGAGCAAGCATCTTTTAATTTCATGGCTGCAGTCACCATCTGCAGTGATTTCAGAGCCCAAGAAAATAGTCTGTCACTGTTTCCGCTGTTTCCCCATCTATTTGCCATGAAGTGATGGAACCAGATCCCATGTTCTTATTCTTTTGAATGTTGAGTTTTAAGCTGGTTTTTTCCACTCTCCAATTTCACCTTCATAAAGAGGCTCTTTTGCGTGAAATGTTTCCAAAACTTCTCTCAGGGTGGTAGGATAATAGGTGAGTTCCATTTTCTTCTTTGTTGTTTTTGTATTTTCCAAGTTGTTTAAGGAAAAGGTGTATTGTTTTTCTGATTAGAAAACAATAACATTTTTTATTTTCATTTTTAAAAATTCAAGTGTAGTCAACCAAGAATATTAGTTTCAGATGTGCCACATTGTGATTCAGTATTTTTAAAGATTATACTCCATTAAAAGTTATTATAAGATAATGGCTGTAATCTCCTGTGTTATGCAGTATATGTTGTTGATTTTAGTTGCCAAGTCTTGTCTGACTCTTTTGCAATCCCATGGATCATAGCCTGCCAGATGTCTCTGTCCGTGTGATTTCCCAGGCAAGAATACTAGAGTGGGTTGCCATTTCCTTCTCCAGGGAATCTTCCAGACCCAGGGATTGAACCTGTGTCTCCTGCATTGGCAGGCAGATTCTTTACCACTGAGACACCAGGGAAGCCCCATACTTATTGCTTATCTGTTTTATATGTAGTAGTTTATATCTCTGGATCCCACAACTGTAATTTGCCCTTCTACCCTTTCCTCTCACCTTAGGTAACCACTTGTTTTCTATATTTTTGAGTCTTTTTCTATTTTGCATCTATATTCATTTGTATTGTTTTTTAGATTCCACATATAAGTGATAGCATATGGTATTTGTCTTTCTCTTGCCTGACTTATTTCACTAGGCATAATATTCTCTAAGTTCATACATGTTGCTGCAAATGGCAACATTTCATGATTTTTTATGGCTGAGCAATATTACATTGTATATATATGTACCAATTTTTTATCAATTAGTTTGTTGACGGACACTTAAGTGGCTTATATGTCTTGGCTATGAGCACTGGGGTGTATGTATCTTTTTGAAGTAGTGTATATATTTTTTCTCTGGATATATACCCAGGGATGGAATTTCTGGGTCTTACGGACTTTCCTGGTGTCTCAGATGGTAAAGCATCTGCCTACAGTGTGGGAGACCTGGGTTTGATCCCCGGGTCAGGAAGATCCTCTGGAGAAGGCAATGGCAACCCACTCCAGTACTCTTGCCTGGAAAATCCCATGGATGGAGGAGCATGGTAGGCTACAGTCCATGGGGTCCCAAAGAGTCAGACATGACTGAGTGACTTCACTTTCATTTTCTTATGGTAGTTATATTTTTAGTTTCTGAGAAGCCTCCATACTGTTTTCCATAGTGGTTGCACCAATTTACATTCCCATCAACAATATACAAGGGTTCCTTTTCTCCACATCCTTGCCAACATTTGTTGTTTTTGATTAGCCTTATGTTATCTGATGTTAGGAGATATTGTTGAGCATTTTTTCATTTGCCTTTTAGTCATTTGTATGCCTTCTTTGGAAAAAATGTATGTATCTTCTGTCCATTTTTTGTTTGGGTTCTTGTGTTTTTTTATATTGAGTTGTATAAGCTGTTTTTATATTTTGGATAATAAGCCTTTATTGCTTATATCATTTGTAAATATTTTCTCCCATTCCATTGATTGTCTTTTCATTGTATTGATAATTTCTTTTGCTGCATGAAAGCCTTTAAGTTTCATTAAGCCCCATTTGTTTATTTTTGTCTTTATCTCTTTAGATTTAAGAGGCAGATTTAGAAAAATATTGCAACAATTTATGTCAAATTATGTTCTATATTTCCTTCAAGGAATTTTATGGTTCAGGTCTTATATCTAGGTCTTCCATTTTGAGTTTCTTTTAATGCTAGTTGTGAAGAAATGTTCTAATTTTTTTTTTTTTTTTTTTGCATGTAGCTGTCCAGTTTTCCCAGCAACCACTTCCTAAAGAGCCTATTTTCTTCATTGGATGTTCTTGCCTCCTTTGCCAGAGATTAATTGACCATAAGTGTATGGGTTTATTTCACGGCTCTCTATTCCACTCCCCAGTTTATGTCTATTTTTGTACAAGTACTGTGGTGGTTCAGTGGTAAAGAATCTGTCTGCCAATGCAAGGGATGCAGATTCAACCCCTGGATCAGGAAGATCCCCTTGAGAAGGAAATGGCAACCCACTCTAGTATTCTTTTTGGGAAAATCCCAGGGACAGAGGAGCCTGCTGATCTACAGTCCACAGGGTCGCAGAGGTGGCAACAACTTAGCAACTAAACAACAACAACTATGCTTTGAAAATTATTAATACTTAGCTATAGTATAGTGTGAAGTCTGGGTCTGTGCTTCCTCTAGCTCTGCTGTGTTTCTGAAGGCTGCTTTGGCATTTGGGGATCTTTTGTTGTTAAATATGAGTTTTAGGATTCTATTCTATTCTATTCTATTCTAGTTCTATGAAAAATATGGATATACTGATATTTTAATTGCATTAAGTCTATAGATTGCTTTGGGTAGTATGGCCATTTTAACAGTAATAACTCTTTCAATCCAAGAGTGTGGAGTATCTTTTCACTTTTTTGTATCATCTGCACATTCCTGCATCATTGTTTTTTAATTTTTAGAGTATAGGACTTTTACCTCCTTGGATAAGTTTATTCCTAGGTTATTTAAATTTTATTTTGATTCAATTTTAAAGAATATTTTTTTTCTTGCTTTCTTTTTATAACAGTTCATTATTGGAGTATATAAAAGTAACTGATTTTTATATATTAATCTTGTCTCCCTCAACTTTGCTGAATTTATTTATTAGTTTTTAGGTGGAGCTTTTAGGATTTTATATATAAAGTATCATGTCATCTGAAAATAGTGACGCTTTTACATCTTCCTATCCAATTTGAATGTTTCTTTTTTCTTATATGATTTCTGTGGCTAAGACTCAATACCGTGTTAAATAGACGTAGTGAGAATGGGCATCCTTATGTTATTCTTGAATTTAGAAGAAAGGCTTTTCATTTTCACCATTGTGTATGATGTTAGCTGGGGGTTTGTCATAAATGCCCTTTATTATGTTGAGATTTGTTTCCTTTGTACTTACTATGAAGAGAGATTTTTTTTTTATCATGAATGGATATTAAATTTTGTCATATACTTTATTACTTCTATTGAAATCATGTGATTTTTGTCCCACCTTTTGTTAATATGGTGTATCATGTTGATGATTTATTAATGTTGAACCATCCTTGTATTCCTGGATTACATCCATTGTTGATTCTATTTGTTAATAGTTTTTTGAGGATTTTTGCATCTGTATTTTCCAAAGTTACTGGCTTGCAATTTTATTTTTCTGTAGAGCCTATCTAGTTTTGATATCACAGTAATGGTGGCCTTGCAGAGTAAATTTGGGAGTGTTTTGTCTTCTTCAATTTTGGGGAATGTTTTGAGAAGAATAATTATTAGTTCTTTTTTATATGTTTAATAGGATTTATGTGTGAAGCTGTCCAGTAGTGGGTTTTTGTTTGCTGGGAAATTTATTTTAGTTCTACATTCAATTTTACTATAAGTGATTAGTCTTTTCATATTATATGTTTCTTCCTAAGTCATGGCAAGTTACATGTTTCTAAAAATTTGTCCATTCCTTCTAGGTTGTCTAATTTTTTGGCATAGAACTGTTCACAGTGTTCTCTTTGGAGTTTTTGTATCTCCGTGTTATCAGTTGTTACTTCTTCTCTTTCATTTCTCATTCTGTTTATTTGGTGCTGCTCTCTTTTTTTCTTAATCTGGCTAATCATTTATCAATTTGTTTATTATTTCAAAATCTAGTTCTTAGTTTCTCTGATCTTTTCTGTTTTTTAAATTTCTATTTTACTTATTTCCTCCCTGATCTTTATTTTTTACTTTCTTCCCTGTTGACCTTGGGCTTTGCTTGTTCTTATTTTTCTAACTCATTTATGAGGAGTTTAGGTTATTTATTTGACATTTTTCTCATTTATTTAGGAAGACTTGTATTGCTATGAACTCCCCTTTTAGAACATTTTGCTGCACCTCATAGATTTTGGCATGTGGTGTTTCCATTTTGATGTGTCTCAAGGTATTTTCTGGTTTCCTCTTTGATTTCTTCATTGACACAGTGGCCTTTCAATAGCATAATTTTTAGTTCCACATACTTGTTCTTTACCATTTTCCCCTTTGTAATTGTTTTCCAGTTTTATGTGGTTGTGGTCAGGAAAAAAATGCTTAATACAATTTTTGCCCTCTTATGGTTGCTAAGATTTGTTTTGTGGCTTGGTCTGAGATCAGTCCTAGAGAACATACCACATGCACTTGAAAATAACATATATTCTGCTGTTTTTAGACAGAATGTCCTATAGGTATCTATAAGTCCAATTGATCTATTGTGTTATTTAAGACTGCTGTTGCCTTATTGATTTTCTGCCTGGATGAAATTTCCATTGATGTCAGTGGAGTGTTAAAGTCTCCTACTATCATTGTATTCATGTCAATTTTTCTCTTTATATCTTAGAATTTGCTTTATATATTTAGATGTTCCTCTAAATATATATTATGTATATATAAATATATAAATATATGTTAGGTGCATATATATTAACACATGTATTATCCTTTTTTTGTATTGATACCTTTATTATTGTTATATAATGCCTTTCTTTGTCTTTTCTTGTACTTTTAGTCTTAAAGTTTATTTTGTCTGATATGAGTATTACTACCTCCACTTTCTTGTCATCTCCATTTTCATGAAATAACTTTTAATCTCCTCACTTTCAGTCTCTATGTGTCTTTAGCCCTGAGTTGAGTGTCTTACAGGGTGCATAATGAAGGGTTTTGTCTTTTTATGCAGTAAGCCACAGTATGTCTTTTGATTGGAACATTTAGTACACTGATGTTTAAAATAATCATTGATAAGTATGCACTTACTGTCATTTCATTATATTTTTGGTTGTTTTGTATATTTTTGCTGTTTATTTCTTCTTTAGTGTTAGAAGAAATCTTTTGGATAACTTTAGTAGTATGCTTGTATTCCTTTCTTTTTAATTTTTGTGTATTTGCTTTAGGTTTTTGATTTGTGGTTACCATGCAGTTTATTTATATTGACTTATACCAACTAGTTTAAACTGATAGTTATTTTAAGTTCAAATGTAATCTAAAAGGTATACATTTTCATTCCCCTCCCCACATTTTGTGTTTTGATGTCTTATTTTACATCTTCATGCTTAATGTAGTTATAGTTGCTTTTACAGCTTTTCTTTTAATATACATACTGGCTTGTTCAGTGGTTGATCCTTAGTCCTTACTCTACATTTACAATTCCTTGTGGGATTTTCCCTGTCACATAGATTCTTACCTTTTTATTTATAGAAGACCCATTAACATTTATTTTAGGATAGGTTTAGTATTGCTGAATTCTTTTAGTTTTTCCTGTCTGAGAAGTTAGTATTCTCTCTTGTTCTCAATTATAACTTGCTGGGTGGAGTATCTTACATTGAAATTTTTTCGCTTTCACTACTTTGAATATATCATAGCTCTTCTGGCCTGCAAAATTTCTGTAGAGAAATCAGCTAATAGCCTTATGGGGATTTCCTTGTATGTCACTCTATTTGGATTCTATCTTTACCCTTTGCCACTTTAAGTATGATATATCTTGGTGTGGGTCTATTTAAGCTGTAAGTGTTAGTCAGTCAGTTGTTTTCGATTCTTTGCGACCCCATGGACTATAGCCCACCAGACTCCTCTGTCCATGGGATTCTCCAGGCAAGAATACTGGAATGGGTTGCCATTCCCCTCTCCAGGGGATTTTCCCTACTGAGGAACTGAACCCAGGTCTCCTGCATTGTAGGCAGATTCTTTACCATCTGAGCCAGCAGGGAAGCCCCCTGTATCACTTAGTATGGTGTTAATCCCTTTTAGTCTGTTTTAAAAACTTTTAGCTATTGAATTATTCATTTTTGATTGGGTATTTAAAGTAGCTTTTAGTTTCTTATTAAAAATGCTCACTGTTTAAATCAGTTCTTTTCCTTAATTCAGTTAACATTATCACCAATGTTTTTAATCCTTTATCTGGTAAATTATTTGTATCATTATTTTTTCAGGGATTTTCTCCTGCTCATTCAATTGAGAGTAGTTAATCCACCTTTTCAGTTTTCTTAATATTGTCTGCATCTGTGGATTTAGGTCAAACAGCTACCTACTGTGGTCTTAAGGGGCTGTTCTTGTGTGACAGTGTCCCTGTACAGACTGCGTGTGACCAATGACTTCCATGGGAGAGTTGGATTTGATGTGGATGCCATCCCTCTCTTTCCTTGGAGTGTGTTGGCAGCTATCACCTTGGTAGGAGGTTAAGCTGAATTGGAGATGGAGAGGCTGGAGCCAATGCTAGATGTGAGTAGGAACTTCCTGTCTGCTCGTGGCAGTTATTGCTTTGTTAGGGTGTGATTCCAAATTGCTGGAGCATAAATCCTGAGAGTTGGGCTCTAGTTGGCTTTGTCCCATCTAAGTGTGTGTTTTTCCCTCACTCTGAACTGGGAGCTTAGTCCCAGAGGAAGGGAGTGCTGAAGCAAGTGGGGCTTGTGCATAAACAGAGGTCTGATGTCCTGCCTGTGTAGGTATATGTGGCTCCACTCAGAGGCAACCTCAGGTGCTAGTCTCCTTTGTCTCTCACTGCTGCTCAACTGCCTTCTGGATTCTGCTGCCCCTCCTCTCTTGTGTAACTGCTCCACAAGGCTGGTAGGTCTCCTATGGACTCTCGGCAGGTATTTAGGAGGTTAGCTGTGGTGGAACTGCCACCCCCACTATTAGAGATTGGGCTGCCTCTGAGGTGCCATTTGAGTAAAGGCTGGCAATGACCACCAGCACTCAACCTATGGCTCTGCCCTGGGACTGGTCACCTTTGTATCCCACTGTCAAGTGTCTTCTCCAGTGATGAGTGCCCCAGATCCATTGCTGCACTGTGGCATGGACTGAGTGGGGCTGAAGCATTCCCTCAGCTCGGGCTGAGTTTGTGACCAGGCATTTTTGGGAAACCTAGCAGCAGACGTCTCTCCAGCCTGCCTCAGCAGCCTCTGCTGCTTCAGTCTTGCTGTGGAACCACTCCTCAGGGTAGGTCGGGTCCTTGTGGTCTCTGTCTATCAGGGGGTGAGATGTGGTTGAGTGGCTGCTGTCAGAAATCTGGGAGGCTTCTGGGGGCACTGCTTGAGTAAACACCAACACTGCCACTGCTGCCCCACGCAGGATCTGCCTAAGGATCAGGTCACCATTGGCCCGCGGTGGAGTGTATCCCTGTAGTGGCTGCCCCAGATTTAGAGCCATACTGTTGTATTGGTGTGCTAGGCCAGACTGTTTGCTTTGCTTGGGCTGGGATGCAGCAAGGTCAATGCAGGAAACCTGGCAGGTGCTGGATCAGACCTCTCTCCCCTGTGCCTTAAGGGTTACCCACATGTGTTGTGTTCCTCATGAGTGGAGTCCAGGCTTCCCCAGCCTGTTTGTCCCAGCTATACTCTAACCAGCCAAAGAGCTTTGTCTCTTCCATATAAGATGCCAAAACTGGGACACCCAATTTATGCCTCCATCCACTCACTCCTCAGACTCAGTTCAGTTCAGTTGCTCAGTCGTGCTGACTCTTTGCGACCCCATGAACTGCAGCACGCCACGCCTCTCTGTCCATCACCAACTCCCGGAGTCCACTCAAACCCATGTCCATTGAGTCAGTGATGCCATCCAACCATCTCATCCTCTGTTGTCCCCTTCTCCTCCTGCCCTGAATCTTTCCCAGCATCAGGATCTTTTCAAATGAGTCAGCTCTTCGCATCAGGTGGCCAAAGTACTGGAGTTTCAGCTTCAACATCAATCCTTCCCATGAACACCCAGGACTGATCTCCTCTAGGAAGGACTGGTTGGATCTCCTTAGCTAGCTATTTTATACCTAGTATCAATAGTACATAGAAAATTATAAGACACTGATAAAAGAAATCAAAGATGACAAAACAGATAGAGAGATAGATAGCCCATGTTCCTGGGTAGGAAGAATCAATATTGTGAAAATGACTATACTACCAAATGCAATCTACAGATTCAATGCGATTCTTAGGGATTTTTCACAGAACTAGAATAAAAAATTTCATTATTCATATAGAAATACAAAAGGCCCTGAATAGCCAAAGCAGTCTTGAGAAAGAAGAATGGAGTTGGAGGAATCAACCTTCCTGACTTCAGATTATACTACAAAGTTACAGTCATCAAGATAGTATGGTGCTACCACAAAAACAGAAATATAGACAGATGGAACAAGATAGAAAGCCCAGAAATAAACCCACACACCTATAGGTACCTTCTATTGACAAAGGAGGCAAAACTATACAATGGGGCAAAGACCAGGCTCTTCAATAAATGGTGCTGGGAAAACTGGACAGCTACATGGAAAAGAATGAAATGAGAACACTTCCTAACACCATACACAAAGATAAACTCAAAATGGATTAAAGACCTAAATGTAAAAGCAGAATCTGTAAAACTCTTAGAGGAAAACAGAGGCAGAACACTCGATGACATAAATCAAATCTATGACCCACCTCCTAGTGTAACAGAAATAAAAACAAAAGTAAACAGGTGGGGTCTAATTAAACTTAAACGCTTTTGCACAGCAAAAGAAACTATAAGCAAGGTGAAAAGAGAACCCTCTGAATTAGAGAAGATAGTAGCAAATGAAACTGACAAAGGATTAATTTCCAAAATATACAAGCAGATCATACAACTCAATACCAGGAAAACAAACAACCCAATCAAAAATTGAGAAAAAGACCTAAACAGACATTTCTCCAAAGAAGACATACAGATGGCTAACAAACACATGAAAAGATGCTCAATTCACTCATTATTAGGAAAATGCAAATCAAAACCACAATGAGATATCACCTCACACCTTTCAGAATGACCATCACCAAAAAGTCTACAAACAATAAATGCTGGAGAGGGTGTGGAGAAAAGGCCACACTCCTGCACTGTTGGTGAGAATGTAAATTGATACAGCCACTATGGAAGTCGGTATGGAGATTCCTTAGACTATTAGGAATAAAACCACCATATGACCTAGAAATCCCACTGATAGGCATATACCCCAAGGAAATAAAAATTGAAAAAGATACATGCATCCCATTATTCATTGCAGCATTATTTACAATAGCTAGAACATGGAAACAACCTAGATGTCCATCGACAGATGAATGGATAAAGAAGTTGTTGTATATATACACAATGGAATATTCAGTTCAGTTCAGTTCAGTCGCTCAGTCGTGTCCGACTCTTTGCGACCCCATGAATCGCAGCATGCCAGGCCTCCCTGTCCATCACCAGCTCCCGGAGTCTACTCAAATTCATGCCCATTGAGTCGGTGATGCCATCCAGCCATCTCATCTTCTGTCGTCCCCTTCTCCTCCTGCCCCCAATCCCTCCCAGCATCAGGGTCTTTTCCAATGAGTTAACTCTTCACATGAGGTGGCCAAAGTACTGGAGTTTCAGCTTCAACATCAGTCCATCCAATGAACACCCAGGATTGATCTCCTTTAGGATGGACTGGTTGGGTCTCCTTGCAGTCCAAGGGACTCTCAAGAGTCTTTCCAACACCACAGTTCAAAAGCATCAGTGGAATATTACTCAGCTATAAAAAGGAACACATTTGAGTCAGTTCTGATGTAACCAAGAACCTATTATACAGAGTGACGTGAGTCAGAAAGAGAAAGATAAATATCATATTCTAATGCACATATGCAGAATCTAGAAAAATGGTACTGAAGGATTTATTTACAGGGCAGCAGTGGAGAAACAGACATAGAGAATAGACTTATGGACATGGGGAGAGGGGAGGAGAGGGTGATATGTATGGAAAGAATAACATAGAAACTTACATTACCATATGTAAAATAGATAGTCAACGGGAATTTGCTGTATGGCTCAGGAAACTCAAACTGGGACTCTGTATCAACCTAAGGGATGGGATGGGAGGGAGATGTGAGGGAGGTTCAAAAGGGCGGGGATATACGTATGGTTGATTTCATGTTGAGGTTTGACAGAAAACAGCAAAATTCTGTAAAGCAATTATCCTTCAATAAAAATATGTATTATAAAGAAAAAAATAATAAAATGTAAATCATTAAACACCATAGAGTCTCATGCTAAACAATTGTAAATGGCAGACATTAACATTAATCTTAAAGAAAATTACATCCCTAATTCCCTTAGACAAAATAGTGGACCAGGTTATTGATGTTTTTTTTTATTCAGTTTTTTTCCCCCATCATTTAATAAAAACACATTATTGAAATCTAAATGAGATGTAACAGTCTCTAAATTGCTTTTTTCCCCCTTGCAAAGTGTTATAACTTCACCTCAGTTCTAAATGAATAATAGCCTCACCTTTAATAAAACCATTTTGTTCACTGTTCAAGTAATATATATTTCAGATAATAAGAGGCAAAGGAATGAAATTATTATCATTCAGATCTTTGATTGTATGAAAGATTTGTTAAATTTTTATTAAAATACTCATGGATTATATAAGCAACTGCACTTGAAGGAATATGCAATATCCTTGAATTGGTGACATATTATTTCTCCCTTCCCAGCTTTATTGAGATATAATTGAGATACAGCATTGTATTAATGTAAGGAGTACATAAGGTATACATAGTGATTTGATTCATGTATATATGGCAAAATGGTTACTACAGTAAGTTCAGTTAATATCCATCACTACACATAGTTACATGTTTTGTTTTGTTTTGTTTTCTTGTGATGAGAACTTTTAAGGCCTACTCGATTAGCAGCTTTCAAATAACAGTATGATTAAACATAGTAGCCCTGATGTACATTACACCCCCAGGACTTACTTGTCTTATAATTGGAAGTTTGCACCTATTGACCATCTTCATCCCTCCCCCACTGCCTTTGTCAACCACCAATCTGCTCTGTTTCTAGGAGTATTTTCCCTTTTTTCATATTCCACATGTGTGTGAAATTATACAGTGTTTTTCTCTCTATCTGGTTTATCTCATTTAGCATAATGTCTTCAAAGTCCATTTATGTTGTTGTAAGTGGCAGGATTTTCTTATTTTTTATATTTGAATATTATTCTATATTATTAGTAATATCTATATAAACATACACATACATATGTATATTCCAAAATGCCAATGCCAAGGAACACAGAGAAGGTCAAGAAACTCTTCTAGATCAAAAATACATTATAAATAAATGCAATATGTGATACTAATTTTGATCTTGGACCATCAGAAAAGTACTTACAAAGGTCATTGTTGGAACAATTTATAAGACTTGGGATATGGACTATGAACTAGATAATAATATTATATCAATATAAAATTTCCTAATTTTTTTAATTGCATCGTGGTTATGGAAGAGAATGTCCTTATTCTTTACAAACATACTGTGAAACAGATTAGTAAGGGAACATATTGTCTTCTCCCTACTCTTAATAGGTTCAGAATAAATAATTTGCATATAAATAGAAGTATATAAGTCTCTTGATTCACATCTCTATCTAATGAAAAAGAGATAAAATAGAGGAAAATATGAATAGTTAATGTATTTGATAAAGTATATATGAAGGTAGTTTACATTGTTCTTGCAAATTATGCCAAAATGAAGAACAAACTTATGGTTACCAAGGGTGGAAGTGGGGAATGGGGCAAACTGGGAGACCAGGATTGACATATATACACTACTATGTATAAACAGACAACTAATGAGAACTTACTGTTTAGCACAGGGAATCCTACTCAGTGAGCCTTGGTGGCCTAAATGGGAAGGAGATCTAAAAAGGAGTAGATGAATGTACACGTAGGGTTGATTCACTTTGCTTTACAGCAGAAACTAACACAACATTATCAAGCAACTATACTCCAGTAAAAATTAATTAAAATTGCTTTCTAACCAGTTTTTAAAAGACCAAACCATGCTGAAAGGTAAATTAACTGCAAGCACAGGACAGAAAATATTGGTTAGGAAAATTAGTTAAAATAGCAAATGAAAACTGGTCCTCTTTTAAATCTCCTCCTAGCAATTTTATTTCAACCCCAATTTGCAAAAGGAAGAAGCAAAGCAAAATACCCACATCTCACATTTAGAGTACAGATATTGTTATCAACTTACTCTAACAAACACCCAGCATCTCCTTATCCTTTGATGTGAAGTTCTAATTGCCTAGGCTTAGAAAGTTGGGCAGAAACTTTAAGACAAGACCTTTCAATAGTTGAAGCACCTCTTCTTTCAAATTTATATATCTAAGCTAAACCTTCCCTGATCTTCTCAGGTGAAAACTTCTGCCAAGAAAAATAGAAAGTACTGCTTAATTCAGAATGTGTCTTGGAAGGCATAAGTTTATGATGCTGAGAGCAAAAGGTCTATTTTCCTCTTCCAAGGAACAACATTTTGTACAAATACCTTCTTTTAAAATATTTCAGTTGCCCAGATCAAAATATCTTTAGTCTTAAATGTATTAGGTAATAAATACATTTATTAAAATATTTGGTAATATTCTTTAATATCAAAATTAAAATTCCAAAAGTATTCTAGTTACAACTTGCCCTTCCTTGTCTCATCCCCTGAGAGTGCCAACACTGAACTCCAGCTCCGTCACATAGCCAGCTAGAAAGATGCGTGATTTCCTGGCTCTGTACTTTCAGCCCACTGTTTTGTCCACCTCAAGTTCCATATGCCTTCTCTGACTATCTAAAGCCACACATTCTTCAAGACCTAGGCCAAAGCTCATTCCTTCTGGAGGGCCTTTAGGATTATTCCCTCAGGACTTCTAGCCTTCCTCTTCTTTAACTGACCCTTCTTTATTGTTTCCCAGTATCTGATCCATGTTGCTAATACAGCATCCAAATCCGAGTAGGCTAGGTTGCGCTGTGGTAACAAGGACAAAATCTCAGAGGGTTAAAACAACTGAGGTTTCTTTCTCCTCCTAACTGTCTTGAGGATCAGCAGGTAGGGCATTCCTCAGGGTGGTTACTCAGGGTCTAAGGCTGAAGGAAAATTGACCTTGACATGTGCTTCCATGATTGCACATCAGAGGGAAAGGAACATGGAAAATCAGGAACTGGCTCTTCATGTTCCTCATCAGAAATGGCTTAAGTCACTTTTGTTTATTTTCTCTTGGTTAAAGAAGTCATATGAGCATGCCTAATTTCACAGGAAGTACAATCTTCTTGGAAGGAGAATGAAACAGCACAAAGATCTGTAGTCACAGGTTTTTGTTTTTTTTTTTTTTTTACATCACACTAACATTATTGTGCATATCAGTTTTCTTCAGTGAATTGTGACTGTAGTTTATATGTCCTAGTCATCCTTCCATTCAACTCTTCAAGCCAGCGTTTAGTATGAAGTAGGTGCTTACTGCCTTTTGTCTGACTGACTGTGCACCAAGAGACTTGCCCAAAGTTGTAGGACCTGTGGGATTTGGACCCATGTCTCTGAATTTCTAGTCCTTTCACTTTCCACTACACAATGCAATTAAAAATCCAAACACTTTTCTGACATGGTCTCACTTAAGTTGCTACTTGCTGATAGGAACTATCTTAACTTTACTGTACTAGTTAATATTTATTGGCCTCAATCTGTATGCAACAACCCATTTTAGAATACGTTTACAGCCAAGAATACAAACAAAAAATACATTGATTAAAATCTCATAGATGAAAATACATTTCATTATTTTTAACCTGCTGTGATTTTTCACTTTTGCTTTTAAAAGTCTTTCTTCCATTATTTCTCTTTCATGGCTCTTTTCATTGCAAACTTAACCACAGGGTCTTTTAAAATTGTATGCTTTTAATAACAAAGGCCAAGGAAATTCCAAAAGCCTTCAAAAGGTACTGGAAATATCAAAGTCTAAAATAATTCTTCAAAGTAGATTTCACCAGGGATGCCATATGTTCTTGGTTAACACACGAAATTAAAAAATGTGACTGTAAAACCAGGTTCCCATTCATCTTGATGATGATGATGAAGAAGAATTTTTCAGGTACCAGTGGAACATGAACTAATAACCCTAGTCCTCTCCCTTTGGAAATGAGAAGAGTGGAACTGACTGCGGCAACAGTGCTGAGCAGTGAGATGCTCTGAGAGAGCTTTTGTCAGTTAGGTACATTGAATCATTATCACTTCAGTGAATGGCAACAAAATAGGCAATCTTGTGCAGATCAGGATGGCTTTCAGTGCAAGTCAGAATTTCAATGTGTGGCAGAAAATGAATAGAGATGATAAATTCAGGAGGCGGCATGCAGGAGTAGCTCAAATGCAAAGCATCTGTTGTTGCCTGGCTCCCAGGAAACTTGAGTTACAGGGAGGGTTTCTTATTCTGCTATAATGTCTGTCAGGTTGAGGAGCCAGGTCAGGGACTGGTTAAGTGTGTGGCTCCTTCTACCACCAACCACTGACATAGGACAAAAGTAAAATTGCCTCGCTTACTCAGGTTTCCAAATGCAAAATGGACCCAATTTGTATATCTTTGATTTGGGATGATGCTTCAGTATCTCCCTGTGAGTGTGAGTAATCTCTTAAGTGATAGATCATTTTATGAGGCTTCTAACTAAGATGAACAAGACTGTTTTGCTAACATTAAATTGGCAGGAACTTGAGCTTGAAATTTGAATGGGGTCCAAACTGAATATTTGCACAAGTTTGAAGAGGCACAGATGATTTTATGCAAATTATTTGTTCATGGAATGCTTCCCCAGGCACATCTGCAGGCTCACGTGGGCTGAAAGTGCGAAAGAAGAGAGAGACACTTTAGTTAATATGACTGCCTTTTTGGTGTGTTTGCTTCTTCTTAGTACTTAGAAATTAAATTAGAAAATTGAAATCTAACATATATGCAGAACTTTTATTAACATAGGACCTAGGTTAAGTGCTTTGAAATTATTAGAGGTACTATTAATATTATTATTCTCATTTTACTGATGAGGAAAATGAGGCTTAGGTGCATCCAGAGTCAAGTCAGTGCCCCACAACAGTGAGTGGCAGATGGCACTCTTTTTTCAGAATCCAGGTTCTCTTACACCGTACTATATGAACCTTCTTAGATAATACAGAGTAACTCTAAGGGATTGGGTAATTATTTAATACTCACATGAACTTGCCTGATAAAAAGAATAATAGAAACCCAGATAAAAAAACTTCAAATTTGTCACTCTTACCCTAAACTCTGCAGGACATTCTTTATGAGGTAGGGCAGCTCCATTCATTTCCAGGAAACTAAATAGAATGCCCTATTAAAACAACAGGCCTTTAGATTTTGAGGAACTAATAAGCACCCCACCCCTGCATAATATTATTAGTGAGAAAGGTAGAGAATGCCTATCTTTTCCTATCTGATATAAGCAATTCAACTATTAGTATTAATGTAGGCTTGACATAGATTGCAGTTAGGGGTCTGTTTATACTTTATTTGATTGGCCCTCCTTTCACTTCTGTTTCCCCCATTCTCATGGTTCAAATTTGGAAAGTTAAGGTGTTGTGTTAGAAAGATGTTAGAAACGGATGAACGGGACTTGGGATCTTACTGCAATTTAAGGGCTTATAATCTTAGAGAAATCCTCCTTCATGAGTAAGGTTTGGCTGGGCCAGAGATGCTGCAATTGTCCCTGACTCCTTCTTTTCATGCTAACTGATATATCAGCAATCTTATCAGCCACCCTTCCAAAGATATTTTGAATTTGGCCAGAAACCATTACTCCTGCATTCTGGGCTGATCTCATGTCACATCTCACTGGACTACTACTGCTCTTACCCACTGGTGGTGCTTCACTGGTCTCCACTGGTCTCCTTGCCTCCACCTGATACCATGATACCACTGTGGCTTGTCCTCACAGAGGCTAGAGTGACTCTTTTAAAGCACAAGTCATACTCCCTAACTCTTCCACCCAAACCTGCTTAGAGGCTTCCCATCTCAATCCATGCCCTTTTGGATCTCTGATCTCATTTCCTGTCACACTCCCATCTCTCCCCTTGCTCCAGCCATACTAGATGCCTCTCAGGATACTTCTGGTATGGAGCAGTTTCACAGGACCCACCTCCCTATAAGAAATCCTCTCTTCCTGTATTCTCTCAAAACCTCTGCTCACTTTGTTTAGATTTGTAAATGTTCAAAGAAACACTTCCCTCCTCATTTCAATGTCTTTGACCACACTGTACACTGTTACCATTATTTATACTTATCCTTAACACTTATCACATAATATATCCTATATTTAATGTGTTTGTTTATTGTCTGTCTGTTTTCAAGTAGAATGCAAGTTCCATGAGAGTTTGGACTTGACTTATTTTGTTCACTGCTTAGTGTTTGATGAATGACTAAATGAGTGGCATGAAGCGATGTGGTGGGACCACGTTTAGGGGTTTTTTTTTTTAGAGGGTGGGAACACGTTCAGGAGGTTTTGGTTTAGAGGCCAGGAAACATAATAAAATTAAAGCCAATGTGTAAAAAATAATATGTAAAAAAGAAATATATTTGATAGGCACTCCCCAAATAGGTGTATTCCATAGACATAACAAAGTATTATTTCATAGGCATCCAGATTTTCCTTACAGGTTGAGAAGGTTTAGCTCAGCTGGTAAAGAATCTGCCTACAATGCAGGAGACCCTGCTTTGATTCCTGGGTTGGAAAGATTCCCCTGGAGAAGGGAAAGTCTACCCACTCCAGTATTCTGGCCTGGAGAATTCCATGGACTATATAGTTCATGGGGTCGCAAGGAGTTGGACATGGCTGAGCAACTTTCACTTGAGAAGGTCTAAATCAAATTTTGATGAAGAGTTCCAGAGGGAGGAAAGAAGAGTTGTGGGAAAAAATTCTGTCATCCAAAATCTCAACGATAATAATTGAATGAGTAAGTTGAGATCAATTTGGAGTTTGAAGTTTTTTGCTTCTTTAAGACACAGCTCAAATTCAACATCTATTGATCATCTACTGCATGTGAGGGACTTTGCTAAGTGATAACTTAGGTTGTCACATCTAAATGTATAACAACTTCATGATACAACTTCATGATTTAGGTCATTATGATTCCCATATGTAGTTGAGGAAACTGAGGCTCAGATGGTTTAAATAATGTGTCCAAGGATGACCTGCTGCTCTGATGATTCTCTTTTCTCAAGTCTCGCTCAGCTACTTTGGATGTTAAAGGATCTCTTTTTTCTCCTAATTGCTGGGCCGTTTATTGTACTCTGACCATATACTGACAAGTTCTCAGGTGTTACATAGCTGTCTCATCAAGACATGTTAAATTACTGTAAAAACAGTTTCCTTTTGTTCAAGTACATCTAGACTCAACAAATGGTACTGGCTATATTCTATAAATGCTATATTCCTTTGACTAAAGAGCCAATTAATCTATGTGAAAAGGAATTCTAGTTTCTAGGACCAATTAGTTTTTAAAGTATTGACACATTGAAATGACCACTGGTTTGCAATATTCTCCATAAAAGCTTCTGGTCATCACTTTTATTGAAGCATACTAGTATAATCTTTCTACAGATATAAATATATGATGATATGCTTTTTTATTTTTATAAAGAGAGTGCTCTTCTGGAGTATTTTAGTTCCTATAATTCTACAAAATTTCAGGTTAGAGAACTGATTATATCACAAGTATACATTTTAGAAATATGGAAGATATTTCTTGCAACTATTTCAAGAATTCCCATTTAAGTTAGCATACAGAAGAGGTCAAAACACAACTGTATAATCGTTAAAGACTTTAGCCAACTAACAAACTCTGACTCCTTGAGCAAGTTTCTTAACACCTCAGAGCCTCAGTTTCCTCATTTCTATAATGAGCAAATGCAGTTAAAGCATTGACCACATTTACCAGCTTAGCACACAGAAAACACTTGATAAATGCTACTGATTATTGTGTTGTTACTTTTATTAAGAGGAGGTATAATATGGCAAAAGATTGGAAATCCTACCCCAAATATCAGTCTTCAGAACATGAATAGTAATGGGAAATTATGCTGGGATATCACATAAACTAAAATCAATAGGAGGTAGAACTTGAGTCCTTTAAAATTATATAGAAACAAGTATAATGACAATGTAATTATATGGAGTTTTACTTCATGTGTGACACCCCGGCAAACAGAAAATAAAGCTGAAATGGAACACATTTCTGTCGACATGAAGCATTACCCCTTCCCTTCCTCTCTTGTTGCCCAGGCTCCCTGTTATGTTGTTTTTAAGCCATTTTGTGGTGTGGTGCTCCTTCTTCTTTCTTCAATCCATTTTTCTCAAAAAAATTCTGCCAGGAGATCTGAGAGCAGATGGTGCCTTATTGTTCAGGAAAGTAGTACTTTTGCTGAGTGTTTGATCACACTTTTCTGTCGGGGACTGGCTTGTCAGCAGCTTGTGCCATCATGGTAAGATAATATGCCAAGGCAAATGAAAACAGCATATTTGCTAAGCCTGTCAGAAGATATATTGACAATCGCATCAAAACTTGAAAGTATGGCTTCAATCGTTAAAACATATGAAAGGAACTTTCATTTTGTCAAGTAAATCCAGGTTTGAAGCCTGTGTATATATCGTCATATGAAGAGAAGCAACCTACACAGATAGTAACACTAACTTCTGAAAACATCTACCTAACATAGGAAAGATAAAGATTGCTTCATTTAGTCAATAAACACCATTGGATCCCCTCTGTGTCATGCATTGTGCTATGCATTGGAGGTGAGTCAGACACAGTTCATAAGTTAATGTGATTCCAGTCTTGAGGATGAGAAAAACATCTTAACAGATAAATTAAGCTATATAATGAAAAATTATGTAAAAAAGCTATATAATGAAAAAATATGGTTATTCTTTACTTCCCTATCCCATAGGCTAGTGGGATTTCTTTCTCCTAATTCTCTCTGTCTTCCCCTTTCTGGCTGTGCCCTGAGAGGCAGGCCCCAACTTCCTGCTCCCTTACCAGCTGCCTTCGAGTTGAGTTTAGCCAAAGGTGTCAAGGGCAGGAGTGTCAGAGCCTTGACGGTGTGCTCCCTCACTTCTTCCTGCTTCGACACCCAGCTTCTAAGAGTGGTTGTGTGCTTCCATGGGTGTTACTGCTTCCATCCTCTGCTTCTGCACACCTCCAGCTCTCACTGGATTCTGGGTAACCCTGCCTCCTCCTTCCTTAAAGTGAGGAAGCCTTCGAACCTGGGTTTATTTGACAAACTGAACATACTCCTTCCTTCCCACTTCAGCTCTCTTGGTGGTAGCAACTTCCATTGTTGCTATTCTCTGGGTGCCTCAATAATTCTTGTGTGGTCCTTTAACTGTGCATCCCTCAGAGGTGGACCTTTATTTCAACACTTAAAATTGAGTTGAAGTCTGTTTCTTACCAGAACTCTGACAGATATAAGGACTATAATAGAGGTACTAATAGAAGTACTAGTTTATTCAACATTCATTCAATCATAGACTATTTATTGAGTGCCTATAGGTGACACTGAATTAGTTACAAGGTATACATCAATACTTTCTAATAGACCTTGATGGAGATTTTCTGCACTGCCCAGTATGCTAGCCACTAGGCACATGTGATTGCTGAGCACTTGAAATACAGCAAATGTGATTGAGTCATTGAATTTAATGTTAATAATTTAAATTTATATAGTCACATGCAGCTGTTGGTCAGTGGCTACAGTATAGACAGCACCAGCATGGACTCATTTGAACAGGAGCCTGAGTAACTATTTCTTCTGGCTGGATGCCGAGTTGGAAAAAGAGCAGGATTTGTTCTGAGATATGGCTGGGAAGGTGACATTTGAGCTGCTCTGTAGATGTGTGGGTCTTTACCAGGCAGATAAATGTAGAGTGCATTCTGGGCAAAAAGAAGGTCTTATGTAAATGCTGAGAGGCTCTGGCATATGGAAGGTAAACACAGAGTACCACACAGTATTCATGGTGATTAGATAATAAGGATTAAGAGGAATGTGTTGGAAAAGAAGCTGGGGACATGGGTTGGAGCCGCATGGTGAGGAGTCTTATTTCATGTCCATGTTTTGCTTATCTTTTTTACTCCATAATAACAGAACCATGTGGGTCGCTTTAAAACATGGATATTTAGCATGATAGTAATGATGTATACATATTCCTTTAAAAATATTCCATTGAGCTTTCAATTTCAAGAAATATTTCAGTAATTATTTATTGTATATTCAGTTTGTTGCTGTCTATTCTTTGGACTTATAATACATTAGTGATCTAGCTTGGCCTGAGGAAGGGGTAAGCTTCCCCAGTAGCTCAGTGGTAAAGAATCCACCTGCCAATGCAGGAGACATGGGTTCAACCTCTGGATCGGGAAGATCTCCTGGAGAAGGAAATGCTAGCCCACTCCAGTGTTCTTGCCTGAGAAACCCCTTGGACAGAAGAGCCTGGTAGGCTTTAGTCCATGGAGCCACAAAAGAGTTAGACACAACTTAGTGACTAAACCACAACAACGAAGAAGGGACAAGAGTTTTCTAGGTGAATCTGTGTGCCTATGTGAGTTGTGTATGGGAGGGGAGGAGTGATGGGAGTGCCGCAGAATGTGTTCCTGTCAGAAAACTTTGAATGTGAAGTAATGACAGGATTGAGACAAAGTTGGTATGGTCTAAAGGATCAGATCTAAACAGCTCTAAGGTATAAAACAATCATTTCAGACAGATATCTGTGTAGAATGGTTTGGAGAGATAAAGACTGGAATACCAGCTAGAAGACTGTATTCACAATGCAGGGAACACTTAATAGTGATTGAAAATGGGTAATGTGTGTTTGAATACAGATTCTGAGCAGTAATTCATCTCATCTGTGATCTTTCACACTGGCTTCCCTGGTGGCTCAGATGGTAAAGCGTCTGCCTGCAATGTGGGAGACCTGGGTTCAATCCCTGGGTTGGGAAGATCCCCTGGAGAAGGAAATGGCAACCCACTCCAGTACTCTTGCCTGGAAAATTCCATGGACTGAGGAGCCTGGTAAGCTACAGTCCATGGGGTCGCAAAGAGTCGGACACAACTGAGTGACTTCACTTTCACACTTCCCAAACTTATTTATGTTTCTCTGAAAAATAAAACAACTCTGGTTTTGTTCTGGGTCATAAAAATAGAGCTGTTAGTTAACAAGTATTTCTTATGTGCCACTCTTCCATGTCTTTGCATGCTGTATATTAATTTCACATAATCCTTAAAACAACCCTATTAGGCACTGTTAGGTACTAATTAGGTACTATTAATATTATGATTCCCTTATTTTACAAATGGACAAATGGAGGTTCAGTTAAATAATGTTCTTCAGGTCACCCTTAGTAATACACAAAGCAGGATTTAAATTTTGGCTATCTGCTTCCAGAACAGACTCATTAAGTTCTATCTTCTATAAACATGCTAAAAATTACTCTATGCTAATACTTGGTCACCATTTGTTGATGAAGTTGTCTGTCCCTTTATCTTGAATACTGAGTTAACCTGAATATAAGATCATCTAATATAGAATAAATTTCAAAAAATGTATGTCTGCTTTACAGCCTTAGAACAGAAAAGGACACTCATTTTATGATGGAAACACATAAGTGCCAGGGCAGCCAAGATCATCCGCTCTTAAGCCATCCAAAGAGATTACCTAATTTACTATACTATGATTTTCTCCCTACTATTCTTAATGATCAAAATACTTTTCATTTTAAATATTTCAGTGTGAATAATATTAAATGTTAATATTATTTTAAAGAGATTTTAAGTGGGCATGGTTGACGGCTTTAGAAAATATCTTTTCATAGACAAGATTATTGCTAATGAATACTGAAATATGTGTTACTAGAGGCTTGATGGAGATTTGTAGCTATTAGGATCTGTGTCTCTAAGACTTATCTTAGGATCACCCATTGCAATGTAGTATCATCACTCTCAACTGTTTTTTTTCCCTAAGGACTTCTCCTATTCAAAGCTATATTCCAGCAAATTGAACTGGGTGATGTCCTTGACCAGAGTTCTAGAAAGTAGTTTGTTGTTATCAGAAAAATTACCAAGAATCTCTTCTCACTTCAAATATGTTGTAAAAATAATATAATTTTGTGAGAGGTGGGAAACTGTCTGGGTGTCCTCAAAACCCAGCTTAGATATCTAACTTGCATCTTGATGACATTCATGTATGTACTCTGGCAGCCCATCAGTCTTGCAGAATTCCATCATCATCATATAAGATAACATTCACTGAAATAGAGCATGCCATCAGTTCAACCTGGTAAACTTCCCACTGAATCTGACCTCATATTGATATCCTCTCACAACAACCTGTCTGTCTTATAAATAGAATTATATTAGTTTTCATTAAAAAAGCAGTTATAAGACAATTGGATGAGATGGAGTGAGGGAGAAGAGCTTATGACTTTTGGTATCTTTTGACATTCTTCCAAGTTGATTGCTTTGGATCTCATTCTTTAGGGGAGGACAACATCAAAAGAAACCATAGCACACACTAATTTTTAGAATAATAACAATAGCAAGTCAGTATTTACAGATAAGACTTCTTAAGGTATAGAAATGTGGAACACTATGATATGTTTAGGAATCCAGGACCATGAGAATTTTTGGTTGTGCTGAAGCATAGGATATGTGGGGATTATTAGTGAAAGACAAGACTTTAAAAGGGTGTGAAGGCTAGATCATGAATGGTCTGGATCCACTCTAAAAGAAGTTGGATTTTATCCACCTGCAATGGGAAACCGCTGAAGGCATTAAGTAGAGAAATTATATAAACACTGGCAAGCTCACTTGTACTTGCATGATAAAACTGTAAGCCAGAGCTTTGTTAGCATCAGTCCTAGAGCAGCATGGGATTTAGAAACTCTTACTCTATTCTGGTCCCATGTGTTATTTAACTAAAGGACTAGGGGACTCTCACCTCTAAAGCATTGATACCAGGCTTGGCACATGGAGATGGCAGATTTGGTCGAAGCTAAGAATGCTTGGCTGCGTTGGACTCTCCCAGTGGAGTTCTGTTCATTTTCCAGGGAGCCTAGAGCCAAGAGAAATCAGTTGAAATCAGGTCAAGTTATCATCAGTGAACTAAAATCACAAGAGTGGCTAATCAACTGTTGTCAAGAGAAAATCCTAAGTCAAACATATGGAAAATCAGGCTTATGAATCATAGCACCAGCTTGGCTTCAACCCTCAGGCGAACGAAACTAAATCAGTAAAAATATATTCAGTAGAAACATGGCTTGTTCTAATTCTGTCTAAGTCAACTAAGTTCTAGAAGCAGAGCGCCCTCCACAGAATTAAAAGGGAACACTTTTTTCTCTACTCCTGGAGTTAGAATCCAAGTTCAATGTGCTGGCCTGACTCTTTCCAACTGTGTAAATATTGGACAAGTCACTTAAATGCTCTAGTCCTCATTTTTACATCTTAAGAAAATTACAAGTAAGACCGTCCAAATCTTCCTCAGAGGGCTTGTCAACTCCAGGAGTGCCCATGTCTACCACTTGTACTGCCAAGTCCCTGCTAAATAGCACAGAATCGGGCACATGGCAGGCATCTAACGGATGTTTGTGGAAGTTATGAATGAGTGAGAGAGAAGAACTAAATGCTGTAAGCACATCATGAAAAGGCTTTGTAAGCCAGAGAATGCCAAGTTCTTTAAAAAACCCACTCAGGTTCACATCAAAATTACATCTTATGTAAAAGATCTACAATCACTTTTCCCCTGACACCGAAAAGAAAGAGCTAAACTAATTGTTGCTTGTTATTTGTTAGACCACAGTGTGCAATTTTTCCTGTCATTCCTTATAGCAATTCTAAGAAGTGAGAACAATCATTAGCCCAATTTATAAATGAAATCCAGCCTGAGGTAAGCTAAATAAATTCCCACACCCAAGATAACACTGCAATGAGAGGCGGCATTAAGACCCAGTCTCAAGTCTGTCTGCTCCAAGGTCCATGATCTATTCTCCTCCTCAAATGAAAACCTTAGACTTTCTTTTTATTCTAAAATGTCTTGTAGTTAAAAAAAAAAAAAAAAAGTCAAACACTAAGCTGTCAGGTCCTACTGAATGAGTCTACTGAGTGAAAATTAAATTACTGAATTCAGTAGGGCATCATATTTTAATTCAGTAGGTGTCTTTTCAACCATCAAACACTATAATTCTATTAATACTGTTTTTTCTAAGGACACAATTTATTTGGATTTATCTCCATAAAATCAATATGAGAGGAAAGTTTGGGTTTTTCATTCACAGACTTGGGTTTCAATCATTTTTTTGTGTGTGCAATGCCACTTCTTATCTTTATTACTTTTCATTTGTAAAGCATAAAATTCTCCTCAAAGTGTCCTTCTCTAGAAGATGATAGTTTGTTATTTGTGCAATTATTTAATATATTTTTGATGTTTTTAGAAGTAGGAGGCATTACCCAAAGGAGAAAAAAATGTAAAATATACTGCCTAAAGGTCAAAGTAAAGTGTTCTCATATAAAAGTGAAAAGAAATGTGAAGTAGTTGAAGTCAAGCAAAAGGGAAGTTCATTATAAGTAAATGGGGGAAATTCAAGGATACCTTTTGCCAGAATTACTGCCTGGTTCACCATTGTCTCTCTGTTTCCCTCCATCCTTTCCTCTTTTTTAATCTTCTCTGTCATCACTTTACTCACAGTCAGCTATGCTTCAGGGGAGCCTCAGCTCTTTTACTTGTCTCTCTGAACCCAACTTACTCAGTATTGGATATATTATTTCAAAACCATGGGAAAGACAATTCAGTCAAGGACCTCCTCTGTTCCAATCACCCGTGGTCCCTGTGGTTGGGTTGCCATATTGCATGTGATATTCACTGGCATATATAGGCTTTCTATCAAAGGGCATAGGCCAAGAGAAAATAACTGGTGACTTCAATGTAAGAGGATGGCTGTTCTGGAAATGCAACAATAATGGGAACACTATTCAAAGAATGATTAGCAACTCTATGAAAGGAACGTGTGATAAAGTCATGTCCATATGTGCATCGGAGGAGATGGAATCTAAATTTTCAACTTCAAATTCAAAGTTAATTTGTCCAAAATATTAAGTTCACATTTAAGTTCATGAAGAACCAATCCACATTATCCTTTCAATACATTTGTTTTTAGTATAGGCTAAAAGTACATTATCCCCAAATAGTTCTCTGAATAATGAGAATATTAGTTACTAAATTAACTTGGGTTATTTGATTGCTTTATAAAAATATTGACAGGAAATACTGTCTGAAAATTCAAGTGCTATAAATATTTAAAATTTATAACTGATGTGAACTTTTATAACATATCCTTACTTATAGTTCAATTGATCAGAGTAGTTCAGTTAAACCTTTAATAAAATACTGAAGTCTGCTTATCTGTTATCATTCAAACATGTCATCAAGAGAAATGAGAGCTCATCTAAATGGTGTCATCAAATATTTCTGTCTTCTTTTATCTCTAAGCATCTCTGTTCTTCATTTCCTTCATCTCTGAAATGGAGACCCAACCATCTGAAAGAAAAACTTATTCTGAATACCTACTGGGTACAAAATATGGCACTAAATAGTGAGGAGTGTGCCTGGCTTGAACATTTCTCAAGGGACTTTTTGAGGGTCAAAGGAACTGAAAGATAGAGTGAATCTGAAAAGAATAAATTGTAATACATATAATATTGTTATTTTGTGGTTTTGGATCCTGTAGCACATCCAAAGAAATATAAAAATCTTTTGGTCTTCCAGGCAACTGAAAATGGAAAGATGCCGCAGGAAGAATCTACTGCACAAATAGTGATTAATATGAAAATAGCTAATTAGACTGAGCCCCTGGAGAAAGTACAGAATGCTAAGAGATGGAGAGGTGCATATTGCTCTGTTTGTTCTAGCAAAATGAAAGCCTTCTCCCATTTACATTTCTTCTTATTAGTATGCTACATGGACTATCAGCAGATCCCATTTTATTCTGTTTGCAGGGCTTTAAGAAGGTGACTCAGGGGCACCTAATGAAGAATGACAAGCACCTAATATCAGTCAAATGTTTCATTATTCCTTTTACATTAATCTCCCCTTCTGCAAAGATTAGAGTGCTTAGCTGGAAAAACTAAGAGGAAATATGGACAGCATGGAGATCAAATTAATCCTGGCTTTTTGAACACAGGTAAAAAGTTTGGATGAATGTTGAAAAAAGTAGTAAAACCAGATTCCATTCAAACAAGAGCATTTTAACCACTGCACAGAGCAGAGTAGTCTGTGCATTTGGACATCTCTGGCCTTAATTGAACTCGTGAAGAACTGAGTGCTTTATGGAATGTGTGATTCCTAGCTCAAGTCTGAATTGGCAAATAAAAGCCCTGCAGCTTCAGGTTGTATTATAAACTCAGCATCCACCCCCCACAAAGAAGTTTTCTGAATTATTTCTAGAAACATCTCTCAAGCACAGGAAGTAAACTTGCTACAATTATCCATGCTCACTGGACAAAAGTTCTCTACTCCTCCTCTGAGTTCTTCTATCAGAAAAGTTCAGAGAACTCTCCCAAGTTTGGACCATGGAGGCAGCTTCCTGAGAACTTGGAAGAAAGACAGGGTTTCATGGACTTAATTTAGCCACCCAAACCAGAGAAAGGAACTGGATTTTCCTATAAACTTGACCCTGTTCCTTTTGCACAACTCACCAGCCATCTTCCACCTAAATTAGCAAGGAGTGTTAAGTAGAAAGAATGTTGCTATCTTAAGCATGGTTGAGTTTTTGCAGTTTGCTAGACACTGAAGTGAGGGGCTTTACATTAATGATTTAGGGTAGCCTTCAAATAGCATCAATATATTTTTATTTTACAGATAAGGAGATTCAATCTTTGTGCAGAAATCCTGGGTGTTGAAGTAAAATGTCATTTCTCTTATAGAAGTAAATCCTTTCCAGACAAACCATAAAGATTCCACTAGCAAGACATCTCTCCAAATAAACTCTCTTAGCTTCCTGAACCTACCCTGGGCAAAATGAATCTGGATAGTTATGGCATTTTTCTGGGAGATGGATGTAATTGGAGGGAAGGATTGGGAAATAATGATTTTGGAGCAAACAAAATCTTTATAAAGTCAATCACATCTCTCATAACACAGCTGCTGCTGCTGCTGCTTCTAAGTCGCTTCAGTCGTGTCTGACTCTTAGCGACCCCATAGATGGCAGCCCACCAGGCTCCCCGGTCTCTGGGACTCTCCAGGCAAGAACGCTGGAGTGGGTGGCCATTTCCTTCTCCGTCATAACACAGCAGTATAACTTATATCTGGGCATTACTATGCATCCAACACATTCTTCTATGTTTTCACTAGTCAGATGATTCTTTTTAATTGTTATTAGTAAGGACTGAGGGGCCAATATTACGGGGGGAGAAGTATACCATTTTTTTTTAAATTGTGATAGAAGTCTCATGTAGTTTCCCAGGTGGTGCAGTGGTAAAGAGTCCACCTGCAATGCAGGAGATGCAAGAGACACAGGTTCAATCCTTGGGTTGGGAAGATCCCCTGGAGTAGAAAATGGCAACCCACTCCAGTATTCTTGACTAAAGAACCCCATGGACAGAGGAGCCTGGTGGGCTATAGTCAGTGGGGTCACAAAGAGTCGGGCATGACTGAGAACACACACACAAAAGTCACATAATATAAAACATACTATTTTAACCATATTTAACTGTACAGTTTAGTGGGACTAGGTACATTCACATCATTGTGCAACTCTCACCAACCATCTTCCAAAGTTTTCATTTTACTAAACTGAAACTCTGTCCCCCATTAAACATTAAATCCCCATTCCCCTTACCGCCCACCCGCTGGCCCCTGGCATCTACCAATATAATTTCTGACTCTATGAATTTGACTATTCTAGGTATTCCATCTAAGTGGAATTAAACAGTATTTGTCTATGCACTATTATGTATAAAATAGATAATTGATAAGAACCTACAGTATAGTTCAGTGAATTCTACTCCATGCTCTGGGTAAGGACCTAAATGGGAAGGAAATCCAAAACAAAACATAGAGCTGATTCACTTCACTGTACAGCAGAAATTAACATACCATTGTAAAGCAACTATACCCCAATTTAAAAAAAGTATACTGTTTTTCATACAACTTTTACCTTCAAATGTTGCCATTCAATTCCCCAGTAGGGTCCCTCACCATCTCCCGGAGTTTGCCCAGGTTCATGTCCATTGCATCAGTAATGCCATTCAGCCATCTCATCCCCTGAAGCCTTCTTCTCCTTCAGCCTTCAGTCTTTCCCAGCATCAGGAAACAGTATACAGTTTTTTAATACAACTTTCACCTTCAAATGGCCTGACTCTAAAATGGATTCTTTAAGCCCTTGCCATGAAAATGGGACCTAGAATTAGTAGCATTGTCATCACCCTGGAATCTGTTAGAAATGAAGAATTTCAAACCCTGCTCTAGGCCTGCTGCATCACAATCTGCATTTTAACAAGATACCCACATAATTTGTATGCATATAAGACTTCAGTGGATTTGCTTTATGCCTTAGTTTTATTGGCTTTCAATCTTGGCTGAGTATCAAAATCCTTTTGGAGTTTTGTACACCTACAGTCATGCCAACCTACTGCATATCTCTAGGGTGAGATTAGAAATACACAGGTTTGTCAAACTCCATTAGGGATTTCAATATTTAGCCAAAGTTAGTTTTGACCTCAGCCTTTGTGATTTTCTAGGTAGGTAACAGAGACCTGGCCAAGCATGGTGAAAGGCTGGGAATATTAGCTGGATAGCACTTAAGATGGCAACAGCAGAAAGTCCTGTGTCCTCTCCCAGGCCTTTAATCTCTCCTCTGAATTCTAAAGATGCCTAAACCTTTCCAAAACCATTGCTTTTTTATTATATTCTCCCTCTTTTTCTAAACTCTATCTAATCACTCTCCATTCACCATGAGAAAGCATAAGCAACGAAGAGTGTAGGTAAGAATGAGGGATTCTCTTTCTTTTCTGTTCTCAATTCTGCTTTAGGAGAAGGAATGGAGCCAATAAAGACTGGAAAACATTCTCCCCTATCTTCCTTTATACTGTTTAAGGCTGCTTCATTTTCTTTTCTCAGTAACCAACAAATGTCTAAACCTTGGGTCTTTTATGTGCCCTTTTATCTTATTATCTTTATTGATAATGTCTTTGCCTCACAACATATTTTGGGAAAGTGAATATTTCACAAGTGTGTTGTTCAGCAGTTAAACTCATCTATTTTCCTCAAGGCAGTAGAGTGAAAATGTCTTTGTTGAAATAACCATGGAATTTGAATATGTTAATTCATAAATCCACAGCTAAGCTTGTAAACAGGCTTCTCAGGTTGCAGTGGGTTATGTACTTGTATTTGTGTCTCTGGCCATTTGTAAGCACTTGATGGGGAATCTCCTTTCTCAGAACCACCTTACAAGGCTTTTCTTTCTTGTTCTCCTAAACAACAGAGAGGCAGCACTTAAAAGAAAGAGTAAGTAGTGGTGATGCTTTGCTTTGGCAACCATATTTTCAATATTTTGCTTTTCTCCCACCCTTACAAATTATCTCTTGGCAATGTTTATATTAATAGCTATCATTTTAATAATGTTTATTTTTTTGGCACCGTGTGTTTCAGGGCCTCTGGGTGACTGAACAAAATTTACTACACAAAATGAAAAAATTAACCAAATAAGACCATAAGCCCAAATAAAGAGTTCATAAGCCTAGAGCAGAGATTAAAGTAACACAGGCAAACATAATACTAACTTGCCCCTAACAATGAAGTATTGAAGCAGTATTATTTTGAAGATGCAGCTGTTCACTTGAGCATGGCACTTTGCAGGCTGCCAGGCAGGGATGGCATCACCCATAACTTCATCTGAGGACCATTATCTATTCTTTTCTTAGGGCAATTTCTTTCTTTATTTGCAGATTCTTTAATGAACATAAGGCTACCAGCTAGACATAATGTTTGGATGGATTTGAGACTGTATCAATGCTGAGTTCCAATTCTAACAGTGCCACTCTCCATCTGAGATTCAATATTTGTCATCATCAGTAAGATGGTACCAATTATTAGGGTTGCTGTGAGAAGTCAGTGACATTGTTCATGAAAAGTCTTGGTCTAATAATACTCTATAGTTCATAGCTATGATCAGTATTGCTACCATTTGTATTACTATTATCTGAGGTGACAGTAGAATTGATAGCAAAATTTAAAGGGTCTGATGTCATGAACCCATGTGAAAGCCATGAAAGCCTGCTGAGGGTGAGCAAAGGATACTATGGGTGGAAAGAAAGTGAAATGATATATCAAGGCTCTCAGAACTGGATGGATTGGCTGAGATATTTATGGAAGGCTGATACAGCCAGAACCTAAACTGTATTTGAGAAAATAGGTAAACTATTCAATATTGACAATATTTTTAATATTGGAAAGATAGGGTTGTAGGATGTCTAATGTTCTTTTTAAATTTATTTTTATGTGCTATGATATACCACCTTCCATTATGTCCCACATCTAACAAAATTCAGCCATTCACGCAATAATGTGTAGGGTTGCAAGGATTATAGTCAAGTGGAAGGAAAGCTTATAGACGCAAAATCTGGATGAGCACTGGAAACCCCAGCAGAGCTGGTGAGGTAGGAATGTTTCTAATGTTTCTTAGCTATCCCCTTCCAGCTCATCCTACACCACTCTTTTAAGTTTTCATGGCTTCCAACTCTGTCCCATTCACTTCCCCCTGAAGTCTAGCATTAGAGTGATTTGACTTGCCAAGTGTACCTGGAACCCAGGCTTGTCCTAAATTCCCTCCCTATTACTGGGTACTCTTTCCTTGAAACAGATTTACTGGCTATTTTAGAAGAATCCTCCTACTCTCAGGTGAAGTTATACTACTTTTGCAT
The DNA here is from genome assembly GCF_019320065.1 of Cervus canadensis. Lineage (NCBI taxonomy): Eukaryota > Metazoa > Chordata > Mammalia > Artiodactyla > Cervidae > Cervus > Cervus canadensis. Next base: position 52,512,380 of record NC_057389.1, read on the forward strand.
ATGTTTCTAAACTTGTTTAGAGTCTCCTCTTAGGCATCTAACTCTCAACTGTTGGAATGATGTGTTCATCCTTTCCTTCTTATAATCACCATGCTTTCTAAGAACTTCATGGGCCAGACACGGTACTAGACACTGGGGATGGAGGAGTGAACTTGACTGACACCTTGCTTGTCTTGGAGGTGAGCTGGATATACAGGATGATACTGCAACTGTGGCAGCAATTATTGTTATGCCCGCTGTTCGAATCCCCCAGCAGGAAAAGAGAAGACCTCCAGGACAATGCAACACGCAAAGGAAGGGAAATTTATTGCTGACTCGAGCCAGGGCCCCTGCTGCAACCAACGCAGTGGTGCCAAGTCAGAGAGCCCTGAGCCCCAGTTTCCACGCACATTTATAGGGTGCTCGATTTCAAACATAAGCAGTGGGTAGTGGGCGCAAGCGGATTGGTTACATGTTTGCAAAGCAATTTTATTGGTACAAACTTTCACGGCACGCGGGACTTTCCAGGGGACCTTCCTGGAGGTTTACTGGGCGCGTACTGATTAGCTGGTCTCTGGTGGCCTGTTGAGGGCAGATAATTACCCTACCCTCGGGAGAAACTGAAACTTAGGCCTACTCTTAGTTCAGGGCGCCTGTCATGGTGCTAGTCTTGACAGTCTCACAATTATCCCCTGGGTGCCTTCCCTTCCTCACACACAGTGATGGTGCTTGGTGAGAATTCTTTAACAATAGTAAGGTATCCTAATATTTTAAAAATAATACAGTTATTTCAACTATCCAATAGATCTCAGTGGGTGTGGCATTTAGAACAATAGCTGGCCCATACCCACCAATTCTCATAGTCTTGACCAGCAACTATAAGATTTCTTTTTTCTATTGGTATGCATCACACTTGGGTATAGTGAGAAGGATATTAAACTAGGAGTCAGAACTCTTAGGCTCTGTTTTGCTACATACTGGCTGTGTGACCTTAACTGAGTCAACTGTGAACTTCTATTTTTACATTGGTGAGGGAACCAAAAATACTTAATGGCAGACTTCTAAAGACTGGTGTAAAAAACAAGCCAGTGTGCAAAATGTAATGAATCTTTGTTCATAAAATCAGGTGTGCAAAAAATATCAATAGCACTTATTTAAATTTGATTCTGTACCCTCTCCAGTAGGTTGATAGAAAATTCAGTCTCAGTCATTTTGAGTTTTCCTCCTCTCTATCCTGGTACCAAGGTGTTTTGGCATCACCAGACCATCAGAAGACCCCTTGGGCCATTGACCCATTCACTCTCATCAATACTGAAACATACCCATTCTCTTTCCTCAAATGCTCCTTGTTCCCATGACCGACTAGGGACACAGGGATGCTTGCCAAGGTCTGGGATCCCCGGCCTGGCACTAGCCTCCCTTGGTGCATCCACACACAAACACCTGCTGCTGCTCAGTGAAGATGATACACTCTTTTCTTCCTGCCTTCCCTAGAATATCCAACATCGATTTTTTAATATTCTGGGGACTTTGACCCCAAGTAGGGAAGGCTACTGACGTCAACCAGCTTTTCCTTTGCTTTCTACCCTGAACAACTGGCTTGAGGTGAGGGAATCAGAAAATACACAGGGCCTAGCAACGTGTTCACAAGATGAAGAAGGGAAAAATAGGGAGAACTAATAAAAATTTATATATAGATAAATTGTCCTGTCAAAGGTCATTAAAAACACATAAACTCTGATATATGCATTTGAAAATGTGGTTAGAATTTACCCCTGAACCACAGGCACCTTTGCAAAGCAGCAGGTAACCAACCATAAAAGAGGCACATCTTCTGCCATCCACCTGTTCACAAATGCTACACTCTTCTGGCTGTGGTTCATGCCATGGTCATTTCATGGTGGATTTCAGCTTTGAGGAGCCCTCCAGTATCAATATAGATCACTGAGTCTTTGATTAAAATTTGCTAAGGCCTAACAGTCTGGAATGTTTCATTATTTTCTTGGCAGGACTTATGTGTTATTTTTTTAGCAGAGGCATAAAGTGAAAATTGGGAAAAGATGTGTGACAGTTTGGGGACCCACAAAGAAGGGGCTGGTTATGGTGCCTTTAAAAAGATTATATTCATTGTAGGTTTGCCTACTTTCTAGCTAGAAGTCTGTGTTCCATTCCTCTAGCTCTTCCACTCACCCACTAATGTCCACCAAAATGGACATTGATAAGAAGAACGCTGTTGTTGTTCAGTCACTAAGTTGTGTCCGACTCTTTGCAACTCATGGAATACAGTATGCCAGGCTTCCCTGTCCTTCACCATCTCCTGGAGTTTGCTCAAATTCATGTCCATTGATAATAAAAATAGTTTCTGCTAATCTGGTGCTTACTCTATGGCAGCCGTCATACCTAGAGCTTAGAGATTTGAGATACAAAAACTTAGAGGAGAGAGACAAATGAAGACAGAGATTAGAGTGATGTGTCTACAAATCAAAGAACACTAAATTGGCAGACAGCCACCAAAAGGGAGAGGAGAGGCAGGAAATGGATTTTCCTTCAGAGTCTATGGAAGAAACCAATCTTGTCAAGGCACTGATTAAGGGTTTCTGGCTTCTAGAACTGTGAGAGAATACATTTCTGTTGTTTAAAGTCATCACATTTGCGCTAATTTGTTACAACAGGCCAGGACACTAATAAAACCATTTAATCCTGTCAATAATGCTGTGATAAGTAATATTATCCCCATTTTACTGAAAAGGAGATTAAAGAGAACAGTAGTTAAGTGGCTTGTGAGTTCAGTTCAGATCAGTTCAGTCAGTCAGTCATTAGTGCTGTCTGACTCTTTGTGACCCCATGAACTGCAGCACACCAGGCCTCCTTGTCCATCACCAGCTCCTGGAACCAACTCAAACCCATGTCCATTGAGCCAGTGATACCATCCAACAATCTCATCCTCTGTTTTCCCCTTCTCCTCCCGACTTCAATCTTTCCCAACATCAGGGTCTTTTCCAATAAGTCAGGTTTTCGCATCAGGTGGTCAAAGTATTGGAGTATCAGCTTCAGTATCAGTCCTTCCAATGAATATGCAGGTTTGATTTCCTTTAGGATGGACTGGTTGGATCTCCTTGCAGTCCAAGGGACTCTCAACAGTCTTCTACAAACACCACACTTCAAAGTATCAATTCTTCGGTGCTGAGATTTCTTTATATCCCAAATCTCACATCTGTACATGACTACTGGGAAAACCATAACTTTGATTAGATGGACCTTTGTTGGCAAAGTAATTTCTCTCCATTTTAACATGCGTCTAGGTTGGTCATGACTTTTCTTTCAAGGAGCAAGCCTCTTTTAATTTCATGGCTGCAGTCACTGCCTGAGTGATTTTGGAGGCCCCAAAATAAAGTCTCTCACTATTTGCATTGTTTCCCCATCTATTTGCCATGAAGTGATGGGACCGGATACCATGACCTTTTCTGAATGTTGAGTTTTAAGCCAATTTTTTCACACTCCTCTTTCACTTTCATCAAGAGGCTCTTTAGTTCTTCTTAGCTTTCTGCCATAAGGGTGGTGTCACCTGCATTTCTGAGGTTATTGATATTTCTCCTGGCAATCTTGATTCCACCTTGTGCTTCTTCCAGCCTGGCATTTCACATGATGTACACTGCATACAAGGTAAATAAGCAGGATTACAAAATACAGCCTTGACGTACTCCTTTCCTGATTTGGAACCAGTCTGTTGTTCCATGTCCAGTTCTAACTGTTGCTTTTTGACCTGCATACAGATTTCTCAGGAAGCAGATCAGGTGGTCTGGTATTCCCATCTCTAAGAATTTTGCACAGTTTGTTGTGATCCATACAGTCAAAAGCTTTGGCATAGTCAATAAAGCAGAAGTAGATGTTTTTCTGGAACTCTCCTGCTTTTTTGATGATCCAATGGATGTTGGCAATTTGATCTCTGGTTCCTCTGCCTTTTCTAAAACCAGCTTGAACATCTGAAAGTTTACAGTCCACCTACTTTTGAAGCCTGGCTTGGAGAATTTTGAGCATTTCTTTGCTCATGTGTGAGGTGAGTACAATTTTGAGGTAGGTTGAGCATTCTTTGGCATTACCTTTCTTTGAGATTGTAATGAAAACTGACCTTTTCCAGTCCTGTGGCCACTGCTGAGTTTTCCAAATTTGCTGGCATATTAAGTGTAGCACTTTCACAGTATCATCTTTTAGGATTTGAAATAGCTCAACTGGAATTCCCTCACCTCCATTGGCTTTGTTCTTAGTGATGCTTCCTAAGGTTCACTTGACTTTGCATTCCAGGATGTCTGGCTCTAGGGGAGTGATCACGCTATCATGATTATCTGGGTCATAAAGATCTTTTTTTGTATAGTTCTTCTGTATATTCTTGCTACCTCTTCTTAATATTTTCTGCTTCTGTTAGGTCCATACCATTTCTGTCCTCTAATTTTCTTGAAGAGGTGTCTAGTCTTTCTCATTCTATTGTTTTCCTCTATTTCTTTGCATTGATCACTGAGGAAGGCTTTCTTATAGCAAGGAGCTATTCTTTGGAACTCTGCATTTAAATGGGTACATTTTTTCTTTCCTCGTTTGTCTTTCACTTCTCTTCTTTTCACAGCTATTTGTAAGGCCTGCTCAGATGACCATTTTGCCTTTTTGCATTTTTTTTTCTTGGGAATGGTCTTGATCCCTGCCTCCTGTACGATGTCATGGACCTCTGCCCATAGTTCTTCAGGCACTCTGTCTATCAGATCTAATCCCTTGAATCTATTTGTCACTTCTACCATATAATCATATGGGATTTGATTTAGGTCATACCTGAATGGTCTAGTGGTTTTTCCTACTTTCTTCAATTTTAGTCTGAATTTGGGAATAAGGAGCTCAAGATCTGAGGCACAGTCCACTCTCGGTCTTGATTTTGCTGACTGTCTAGAGCTTCTCTATCTTTGACTGCAAAGAATATAATCAATCTAATTTTGGTGTTGACCATCTGGTGATGTCCATGTTTAGAGTCTTCTCTTGTGTTGTTGGAAGAGGGTGTTTGCTATGACCAGTGTTCTCTTGGCAAAACTCTATTAGCCTTTGCCCTGCTTCATTCTGTACTCCAAGGCCAAATTTCCGTGTTACTCCAGGTATTTCTTGACTTCCTACTTTTGCATTCCAGTACCCTATAATGAAAAGGATATCTCTTTGGGGTGTTAGTTCTAGAAGTTCTTATAGGTCTTCATAGAATCATTCAACTTCAGCTTCTTCAGCATTACTGGTCAGGGCACAGACTTGGATTGCTGTGATATTGAATGGTTTGCCTTGGAAACGAACAGAGATCTTTTGCCATTTTTGAGATTGCATCCAAGTACTGCATTTCAGACTCTTTTGTTGACTATGATGGCTACTCCATTTCTTCTAAGGGATTCTTGCCCACAGTAGTAGATATAATGGTCATCTGAGTTAAATTCACCCATTCAATTCCATTTTAGTTTGCTGATCCCTAAAATGTTGATATTCCCTCTTGCCATCTCCTGTTTGACCACTTCCAATTTGCCTTGATTCATGAAACTAACATTCCAGATTCCTATGCAATATTGCTCTTTATAGCATCAGACTTTACTTCCATCACCAGTCACATCCAGAACTGGGTGTTGTTTTCGCTTTGGTTCCATCTCTTCATTCTTCTGGAGTTATTTCTCCATTGATCTCCAGTAGCATATTGGGCACCTACCGACCTGGGGAGTTCATCTTTCAGTGTCCTATCTTTTTACCTTTTCGTACTGTTCATGGGGTTCTCAGGGCAAGAATACTGAAGTGGTTTGCCATTCCCTTCTCCCGTGGACCATGTTTTGTCAGAAATCTCCACCATGACCCATCTGTCTTGGGTGGCTCTACACAGCACGGCTCATAGTTTCACTGAGTTACACAAGACTGGTCCATATGATTAGACTGGTTAGTTTTCTGTGACTGTGGTTTTCAGTCTGTCTGCCCTCTGATAGAGAAGGATAAGAAGTTTATGGAAGATTCCTGATGGGAGAGACTGACTGAGAGGGAAACTGCATTCTGATGGGTGGGGCCATGCTCAGTAAATCTTTAATCCAATTTTCTGTTGATGGACAGGACTGTGTTCCCTCCTTGTTGTTTGACATGAGACTAAACTATGGTGGAGGTAATGAAGATAATGGCAACTTCCTTCAGAAGGTCCAGTGCAGTCACTGCTGCGCTCAATGCTCCCAACCCTGTAGGAGGCCACCGTTGACCCATGCCTCTGCTGGAAACTCCTGGACACTCACGGGCAAGTCAAATAGCTTGTCAGCACCACATAGATTTCAAGTGCACAGCTGGAATTCAAACTCAGAGTTAAAGCTTAGCTCTTCTCTATTATGAAACCTACACATTTAACTCTTCCATTGAAACAGTTCCTAGTACATCCTAGGGAATAATTCTTTATCCAGAAGAGTCGCTAACAAGAAATAAAGCAGTCCTCTTTTTCTTGAGACACATATAACAGGAGTGAAAACAACCAAATATAATTGCTACCTTTTAAAAATTACTGAAAAATGTTGATTTACAATATTACATGTTTCATATATACAGCCTAGTGACTCAGTATTTTTATAGACTAGATGCCACCTGTTTGTTTTCTACATCTATGAGTCTGATTATGTTTTGCTATATATATTTGTTTGCATTATTTTTTTAGATTCCATATGGAAGTTATACTATAGAGTATTTGTCTTTCTCTGTATGAGTTATTTCACTAATCATAGTATTCTCTAGATCCATCCTCTTTACAAGAAATGGTAGAATATCATTCTTTTTTAGGGCTGAGTAGTATTCCATTGCATATATATACATATATATGTGTATATATATGTGTGTGTATATGTATATATGTGTGTGTATATATATATGTATATATGTGTGTGTGGTGTATATATATATACACCACATCTTCTTTATCTATTCGTTTGTTTTTTGAAATTTTTTTATTGGAGTATATTTGCTTTACAGTGTCATTTTAGTTTCAGTTGTACAGAAAAGTGAATCAGCTATACTTATACATATATCTGCTCTTTTTTGGATTTTCCCTATTGATGGATCCATCCCTCTTTTGTTGGGTACAGGTTGCTTCCATATGTTTGCAATCGTGACAGTGCTGCTATGAACACTGGGGTGCATATATCTTTTTGAATTAGTGTTTTTATTTTTTATGGATATATACACAGGATTAGAATTGCTGGGTCATATGAACTCCTATTTCTGTTTTTCTTTTCTTTTGAAGAACCTCCATACTGTTCTTTGTAATAGCTATACCAATCTACATCCCAAGAAACAGTGTACGATGGTTCCCTTTTCTCCACATCCTTGCCAACATTTGTTATTTCTAGGTTTTTGATGATACTCATTCTGAAAAATGTGAGGTAATATCTCATTGTGATTTTGACTTTCATTTCTCTGATAATTAGCAATGCTGAGCATCTTTCCATGTGCTTGTTAGCAATGTGTATGTCTTCTTTGGAAAATGTGTGTTCTGCCCATTTTTGAATGAATTATTTTATATTGAGTTGTAGGCTATGTTTCTATATTTAGATAGTTAGTCCCTTATCATATAATTTGCAAACATTTTCTCCCATATAGTAGGTTGCTTTATCATTTTGTCAATGGTGTCCTTTGCTGTTCAAAAGATTTTAAGTTTAATTAGATTCCATTTGTTTCTATTTGCTTTTATTCCTTTTGCCTTGGGAGACAGATCTAGAAAAGTATTGCTACAATTTACATGAAAGAATGTTCTAAGTTTTCTTCTAGGAGTTTTATGGTTTCATGTACTACATTTAGGTATTTAATCCATATTGAGTTATTTGTATATGATGTGAAGAAATATTCTAATTTCATTATTTTACATGTAGCTGTCCATTTCTTCAGTGCCACTTATTTAAGAGACTGTCTTTTCTCCATTGTATATTCTTGCCTCCTTTGTCAAATGTTAACTGACCATAGGTGCATGGGTTTATTTCTGGACTTTCTATTCTATTTTGCTATTCTATATGTCTGTTTTTATGCCAGTACCATATTTTGATTTCTGTAGCTTTGTAGTGTAGTCTAAAATCTGGGAAAGTAATACCTTCAGCTTTGTTCTTCTTACTTAGTATTGCTTTGGCAATTCAAGGTCTTTTGTGATTCCAATGAATTTTAGGATTATTTGTTCCAGTTTGGAGAAAAAAGTCATGGGGTATATTGATAGGGATTTCACTCAATCTGCTTATTGCTCTGGGTAGTATGGTTATTTTAACAGTATTAATTCTTTCTCATCCAAGAGTACAGGGTATCTTTCTATTTCTTTCTATCATCTTAAATTTCCCTCAATAAAGTATTTCAGTTTTCAGAGTATAGGGCTCTCATCTCCTTTATTGAGTTTATTCCTAGGTATTTTATTTTTTCTGGTGTGATTTTAAAATTTTTATTGAGGTGTAGTTGATTTACAGTGTTATGTTAGTTTATGCTGAAAGCAAAGTAAATCAGTTGTCCATATACTCATTCTTTTTTAGATGTTTTTCCCATATAGGGCACTACAGAGTATTTAGTAGAGTTCCTTGTGCTATACAGTAAGTCCATATTAATTACCTATTTTATATATAGTAGTGTGTATATATCAATCAGAATCACCAAATTGATCCCTTCCCCTCTTCCTCCCCTGGTAATCATAGGATTGTTTATCATATGATATTGCTTATATGTGGAATCTGAAACAAATGGTACAAATGAACTTGTTTACAACACAGAAATAGAGTTATAGATGTAGGAAACAATCTTTCAGTTCAGTTCAGTTCAGTCGCTCAGTCGTGTCCAACTCTCTGTGACCTTATGGACTGCAGCACGCCAGGCCTCCCTGTCCATCGCCAACTCCTGGAGTTTACTCAGACTCATGTTCATTGAGTTGGAGATGCCACCCATCCATCTCATCCTCTGTTGTCCCCTTCTCCTCCTGCCTTCAATCTTCCCCAGGATCAGAGTCTCTTCCAAGGAGTCAGTTCTTCGGATCAGGTGGCCAAAGTATTGGAGCTTCAGCTTCAGCATCAGTCCTTCCAATGATTATTCAGGACTGATTTCCTTTAGGATGGACTGGTTGGATCTCCTTGCTGTCCAAGGGACTCTCAAGAGTCTTCTCCAACACCACAGTTCAGCGCTCAGCTTTCTCTATAGTCCAACTCTCACATCCATACATGACTACTGGAAAAACCATAGCTTTGACTAGATGGGCTTTTGGTGTGATTTTAAATAATCTTTGCTGTGATTTTAAACAGAATTGTGTTCTTGCTCTTTCTGATAGTTCATTATTAGTATATAGAATAGGAATAGAGCTCTGTATATTATTCTTGCACCCTGCAAGTTTGCTGAATTCTTCAATTAGTTCTAAGAGTTTTAGGTTGAGACTTTAAGGTTTATTATATAACATATCATGTCTTCTGCAAACCATGACAGTTTTACTTCTTCCCTTCCACTTTGGATAACTTTTATTTATTTATTTCTTGCTAATTGCTGTGGCTAAAACTTTCAATACTCTGTTAAATAGAAGTGTTGATACTTCTATTTAATAAGACAGGCAACTCCGTCTTATTCTTGAATTTATCTATGGGAAAGACTTTCAGCTTACCATTATGATGTTAGCTGTGGGTTTGTCATAAATGGCCTTTGTTAACTTGAGATATGTTCCCCCTATATCTCTAAAGTTTAGTGAAGCCAAGGGGAGTTATAAGGCTGTTTTGGACAATTGGATTTTTTTTTTAACGAACAAAACACCAGTAAGTTTAAATCACAGAGATTAAGGTGGCAGGAAAAGCCTGACTTCTGTCAGTTGGCCAATCTAGACTCTTCTCTCATGGATTTTGTTTTCTCATCTATAAACCAAATGAGATATTTTATAGATATTTTGTAGAGGTGGTTTGAGGATTTAGAAATTATGCAAATACAGTATTTAATAATAAAAATAGCCTTGTAATTTTTATATCACATGACTATTTGGCCACAAGAGGGAAGAGTCTGATTGAGAATTTTAATCTTCAACCAACTGTGTAAGCTCTGGGGTATCATTCTTGCCAGTGAGAGCACTGCTTATATTTCCAACCTGTGATATTTTGGATACTAAAACATTCAAAAGCAGAAGGCAAAGTGAGGAAAAAGGGTACAGAGAAAGCGTTTACTCATTTGGGATGATGTCTTTTCTTTATCTGAGTCACTTTAAGGTTTACCTCAGCGATGCCATAGGCAGAAGTCTGTCTCTGTGACACAATGAGAGCTGGCCAGATACACTGATGTACTAAAATGTAAAGCCCATCAAGACGACAAAAGTGAGATGATTTAAAAGAGAAGAGGTGGCTCATTTATTCTTCCCTCCCAACTTTTAGCTATATTGTCTTGACATCCGAAACAGAATAATTGAAATCAATCATGGCAGTAGATCCATTTGAAATAATGCCTCCCAATTACATCACAACAAGTTTCAGTGGATTTTTTTTTTTTTTTCTCCAAGGAGAATTTGCAAAGCATAAGCAAGAAACAGAGCAATTAGGGATTCAGAAAAAGTCCACAAGCTGACCTCAATAGCATTTAGGTTGCCAAGGGCCACATTTTCCTTTTCAGTCTTTAAATGTAAGTCCCTTTTACTCCTATGCCTTCAGCTCCTCTCATTTTAATGGACTGTTTCACCACATCTTAAAATACACATCTCTTGAAGATACTACTGTCTGCTCTGCTTCAAGTATTTTCATTACGTTTTATTACAAGCTTGGTTCAAGAGAAGTTTCACACCTAATTTGGAGAACCTGCCCTGTCAGTTTCATTTTCCTCCAGAACTTTTATCAAGCTAATTTGATTCAAGTATGAGTTCTTTTCTTGTATATCCAAAGCACTCTTTTATTTTTCTTACTTAAAAGAAAAAAAGTATTCTTAAATTTGCAGACTCTACACTAGCGCTCCCTCTCTTATTCCTGAAGAATCTTATGTACCTTGAGTTAATATCTAATTAATCTATTCAATGGGCTTCCCTTCTAGCTCAGTTGGTAAAGAATCTGCCTGCAATGCAGGAGACCCGGGTTTGATTCCTAGATTGGGAAGATTCCCTGGAGAAGGAAATGGCAACCCACTCCAGTATTTGTGCCTGGAGATTCCCATGGTCAAAGGAGCCTGGAAGGCTACAGTCTATGGGGGTCACAGGGGTCGGATACGACTTAGTGACTGAACCACCACCAATCTATTCAATAAATATTTATTGCATGGGGTCGGATACGACTTAGTGACTGAACCACCACCAATCTATTCAATAAATATTTATTGCACACCTGTAATATGTCAATGATACTAAGAGATCATCCCTGACCTCAAGAAAATCATCATGGTAAATAATCCTATGAAAAGAAATAAATACAATGTATTGATACAAATGCTATAATGGAGCTATGTTCACAGTGCTCTGGAAGCAATATCATGTATAAAATAAATCAGATATGAAATCAAACATTTTATAAACTGGATGCTTTTATACTACATTAAGGAAAACCATTTGTTGCTCAGTCACTTCTGACTCTTTGTAACCCCATGGACTGTAGCTCACCAAGCTCCTCTGTTTGTGGAACTTTCCAGGCAAGAATACTGGAGTGGGTTGCCATTTCCTTCTCCAGGAGATCTTCCCAGGGATCAAACCTGGGTCTCCTGCATTGTAGGCAGAGTCTTTACCATCTGAGTCACCCTGCCTGCAAAAGGGACATTTAAAAGGACATACATAATGAATGTTTTTAATATAAGAACTAATCAATTTTAAAATTATGTATAAATATATATGTAATATATAAAGATATAAAATGTTCATATTTTGATATCTAGATTTGCTTAAGCTGGGGTATCAGTCTTCTCCAGGATGCATTCCTTTAAAGAATAATCCCACCTGTCATTCAAAGAAAAGAGTTTCATAATCCAGTTTCGAAAGTAAAGCTTACTCTGAGGTTGGCATGTGAATGCAAAGGGTCCTCTAGTACATTAAAGCTGTTTTGTTTTGTTTTTTTGTAAGTTTTAATGTGTTTAACTTTGGTAACCCAGCTTTCTCTAATTTACCTATCCATGATATTTTTTCTTTTATAAACAACTATTAACATCCCAAGAACTTAGTGTTCCAAGGAATACACTCTGAGAGATGTTCTTTTACATAACTATTTAACTTAAAGACAGTGGAAAATGTCAGACCAGTCCAGGTAACCAAACACAGTGAGCTGCAATGCCTTAAGAAGGCATCTTCCAGTATTAATTAACACCATAAAATTTACTTTTTAAAATTATTAATAAAAGGACAAATTTGTAAGAACATAAAAGGGAAAAAAATTCACCAAAATCTTACTACCCCGAAATATAGCCAGTATTAACATTTTGTATTTGTCTTTTCAGTCATTTTGCTGTTTACATTTTGAAACCTAGATACAATAAAAATGTACATAAATTTGTATGTACTAATATCTATTTTGCAGTCTATAAAATTAGCCCATCTTCATTGTAGAGACAGTAAAATTTAGAAAATAAGATAAAATCATGTTTAAGTCATATAAATACATCTTTTTTCTTTTGTGATTATATACATATATAGATATAATTTTTATTAAAGTATAATTGACTTCCAATGTTGTATTAATTTCTACCATACAGCAAAGTGGTTCAGTTTTACTTTTCTACATAAATATAGAAAAACATCTACTTCACTTTATTGATTAGGCCAAAGCCTTTGACTGTGTGGATCACAACAAACTGTGGAAAATTCTTCAAGAGATGGGAATACCAGACTACCTTACCTACCTCCTGAGAAATCTGTATGCAGGTCAGGAAGCAACAGTTAGAAACGGACATGGAACAACAGGCTGTTTCCAAATTGGGAAAGGAGTATGTCAAGGCTATATATTGTCACCCTGCTTATTTAACTTACATTCAGAGTACATCAGGTGAGATGCCAGACTGGATGAAGCACAAGCTAAAATCAAAACTGCTGGGAGAAATATCAATAATCTCAGATACGCAGATGACACCACCCTTATGGCAGAAAGTGAAGAGGAACTAAAAGAGCATCTTGATGAAAGTGAAAGAGGAGAGTGAAAAAGCAACTCAACATTTAAAAAACTAAGATCATGGCATCTGGTCCCATCACTCCATGGCAAATGGATGGAGAAACAATGGAAACAGTGACAGACTTTATTTTGGGGGGGCTCCAAAATCACTGCAGATGGTAACTGCAGCCACGAAATTAAAAGATGCTTTCCCCTTGAAAGAAAAGCTATGACCAACCTAAACAGCATATTCTTGCCTGGAGAATCCCCATGGACAGAGGAACCTGGTGGGCTACAGTCCTTGGGGTCTCAGAGAGTCGGACATGACTGAGCGACTAAGCACACACAGAGAGCATATTAAAAAGCAGAGACATTGCTTTGCCAACAAAGGTCCGTCTAGTCAAGGCTATGGCTTTTCCAGTGGTCATGTATGGATGTGAGAGTTGGACTATAAAGAAGGCTGAGCGCTGAAGACTTGATGTTTTTGAACTGTGGTGTTGGAGAAGACTCTTGCGAGTCCCTTGGACTGCAAGGAGATCCAACCAGTCCATCCTAAAGGAGATCAGTCCTGGGTGTTCACTGGAAGGACTGATGCTGAAGCTGAAACTCCAGTACTTTGGCCACCTGATACGAAGAGCTGACTCATTTGAAGAGACCCTGATGCTGGGAAAGATTGAAGGAAGGAGGAGAAGTGGATAACAGAGGATAAGATGGTTGGATGGCATCACCGACTCGATCGACATGAGTTTGAGCAAGCTCTGTGAGTTGGTGATGGACAAGGAAGCCTAGCATGCTGCAGTCCATGGGGTCTCAAAGAGTCAGACACAACTGAGTGACTGAACTGAATTGACTGATATAGATATTTACTTTTTTATGTTTTTTTCCATTATGGTTTATCACAGGATATTGAATATAGTTCCCTGTACTATACACAGGACCTTTTTGTTTATTCATTCATGTATAAAAAATCCATATAAAACTTTGCATCTGCTAACCCTAAACTCCCACTGCATCCCTCCCCTATCACCCCTCTCCCCCACCTTGGCAACTACAGGTCTGTCCTCTATGTCTGTGAGTCTGTTTCTGGATTGTAGATCAGTTCATTTGTGTAATATTTTAGATTACACATATAAGTGATGAAAGAAAGAAAGTGAAAGTGAAGTCGCTCAGTCATGTCTGACTGTTTGCGACCCCTTGGACTTGTCACCCACCAGGCTCCTCCATCCGTGGGATTTTCCAGGCAAGAATACTGGAGTGGGTTGCCATTTCCTTCTCCAGGAGATTTTCCCAACCCAGGGATTAAACCCAGGTCTCCCACATTGTAGGCAGACGCTTTACTGTCTGAGCCACCAGGGAAGTCATATGGTATTTATTTTTCTCCTTCTGACTTACTTCACTTAGTATTATAATCTCTAAGTCCATCCATGTGGCTGCAAATGGCATTATTTCATTCTTTTATATGGCTGAGTTGTTCACTGTATATATGTACCACATCTTCTTTATCCATTTATCTGTTGAACATTTAGTTTGTTTCCATGTCCTGACTAATTGTGAGTAGCGCCACTATAAACACAGGGGTGCATGTATCTTTTTGAATTATAGTTTTGTACCTATATATGCCCAGGAGTGGGATTACTGGATCATATGACAACTATCTTTAGTTTTCTGAGGAACCTTCATAATGCTTTCCATATTGGCTGCACCAACTTACATTCCCACCAACAGTGTAGGAGGGTTCCCTTTCTCCAAACCTTCTCCAGAATTGGTTATTTGTAGAATTTTTATTGATAGCCATTCTGATCTATGTGAGATGGTACCTCATTGCAGTTTTGATTTGTATTTCTCTAATAATTAGTGATGTTGAACATCTTCTCACATGCCTGTTGGTCATCTATATTTCTTCTTTGGAAAAATGCCTAGGTCTTCTGTCCAATTTTTGATTGAGTTGTTTGTATTTTTGTTGTTGAGTCATATGAGTTTTTTGTGTATTTTGGAAATTAAATTCTTGTAGGTAACTTTGTTTGCAAGTATTTTCTCTGATTCCATAGGTTGTCTTTTCATTTTGTTTATAGTTTCCTTTGCTGTGCAAAAGTTTGTAAGTTTCATTAGGTCCCGTTTGTTTATTTTTTGTTGTTATTTCTTTTGCCTTGGGAGACTGACCTAAGAAAACGCTGGTACGATTTATGTCAGAGAATACTTTGCCTATGATCTCTTTGAGTTTTATGGTGTCATGTCATGTCGAAGAGATTTTGAGTTAATTTTTGTGTTTGGTGAGAGTACATGCAGCTGTCTAGCTTTCCCAATGTCACTTGCTGAAGGATCTTTACCACTTCTATTCAACATAGTATTGGAAGTCCTAGCCACAAGCACAAGGTTTCCCATTGTATATTCTTGCTTCCTTTGCCAAAGATAAATTGGTTGTAAGTGTGTGAACTTATTTCTGGGCTATCTGTTCCATTTCATTGATCCATATGTCTGTTTTTGTGCCAATACCATGCCATTTTGATTACTGTAACTTTGTATAGTAAGTCCCCTACATATGAATGAGTTCCATTCCAAAAGCATGTTCTTAAGTCCAATTTGTAAGTCCAACAAAGTTAGCCTAGGTACCCAACTAACACAATCAGCTATATAGTACTGTGCAATAATACATTTATAAAACTTTGCACACAAATAATACATAACAAAAAATAAAGATATCATATTTAATCTTATAGTGACGTTGCTCAGTCGTGTCCGACTCTTTGTGACCCCATGAACTGGGGCCTACCAGGCTTCTCTGTCCATGGGATTTTCCAGGCAAGGACACTGGGGTGGGTTGCCATTTCCTTCTCCAGGAGATCTTCCCGACCCAGGGATTCAACCCAGGTCTCCCGCATTGTAGGCAGACGCTTTACTGTCTGAGCCACCAAGGAAGTCCATGGTACAGTACAACAGCTGGCATATATGGGTTGGCATTAAGGGAATAGCAAGAAGAGTTGCTGACTGGAGGGAGAAGGGGTTAGCTGGAGGGAGAAGATGGTACAGCTGAAGGATTGTCAGCAATAGGAGACAGAGGGCAAGCTGCAATTTCACTTACGCCTTATGTGATTGGGCATGTGAATGCAAGTTAAAATCTTTGAAAGTTCACAACTTAAAGGTTTTTATGTAGTGGACTTACTGTATTGTCTGTAGTCTGGGAGGGTTATGCCTGCTTCTTTGTTCTTTTTCCTCAGGATTGCATTGGCAGTTCTGGGTCTTTTATGGTTTCATATAAATTTTAGGATTATTTGCTCTAGCTCCATGAAAAACATCATGGGTAATTTGATAGAGATCACATTAAATCTGTAGATTGGTTTGGGTAGTATGGCCATTTTAACAATATTAATTCTGCCTATCCAAGAGCATGGGATATCTTTCCATTTCTTTGAATCATTTTCAGCTTCCTTTATTAATGTTTTATAGTTCTCAGCATATAATCCTTCACCTCTTTTGTTGGGTTTATGCCTAAGTATTTTTTGGGGTGTGATTTTAAAAGGTATTGGGTTTTTTTTGGCTTCCATTTCTGATATTTCATTGTTAGCATAAAGAAATGAAACTCATTACTGTGTGTTAATCTTGTATCCTGATACCTTGCTGAATTTGTTTATTAGTTCTAGTAGTTTTTATTTGTAGTCTTTGGGGTTTTCTATATATAGTATCATGTCATCTGCATATAATGATAATTTTACCTCTTCCCTTCCAATTTGGATAAATTTTGCTTCTTCTTCTCGTGTGATTGCTGTGGCTAGCACTTCCAATACTATGTTGAATAGAAGGGGTGAGAGTGGGCATCCTTGTCTTGTTCCAAATTTTAGCAGGAGGCCTTTAAGTTTTTCACTGTTGAGTATTATATAGGCTGTGGGCTTGTCAAAACTAGCTTTTATTACATTGACATATGTTCCCTCTATATCAACTTAGGTAAGAGTTTTTGTGAATAAAGAAGAAATAGATAATTTAAATAGACCTATCACTAGCAGTGAACTAGAATCTGTAACAAAGAATATAAAAACTTCCTACAAAAAATTTCAGGACTAGATGGCTTCACATGTGAATTCTACCAAGCATACAAAGAAGAATTTATACTTATCCTTTTCACAGTCTTACAAAAGACTGAAGAAGAGGAAACATTCTGCAAGACCTTCTATGAAGCCACCAACAACCTGATACCAAAACTAGACAAAAATACTACCATAAAAGAAACTTATAAGCCAGTATCTTTGATGAATATAGATGCAAAAATTCTCAACAAACTGAATCCAACAACACATAAAAAAAGATCATATAACATGACCAAGCTGGATTCATCCCAAGTTTACAAGTATGGTTCACCATATGAAAATCAATCAATGAGCTACACCACATCAACAAAAGACAAAATCCCTATGATTATCTCAATAGGTACAGAAAAACCATGTGATAAAATTCAACATCCATGCATCATAAAAACTCTTGTCAAAGTGAGCGTATTGATACAGTTTTTAAAATATTTATTCTAAATAAAATATAGCAAGGGACAAGGGCAAAATCACACCATAAGCTGCCTAAATATATACTAAAGAGAACTAACTAGTGGGTAAAAGATGGTGAAAATCGTAAGCACCTTATGTTTCTCTCTAGAGAGGGACTCAGAAATGTCTTCTAGTTAAGAGATTCCTGACAGTGAATAAAATCCCTAAGGGGATGGTAGATCTAAGAAGCTATACCTGGACAATTGGCCTCTAAAATTTTAGACTGTTTCCCTGTCTGCATGGTTCAGAAATACTCCATTTAGCAGCCAGTCTCTTTGGACGTTGTCTTTCTCTCCTAGGTCTGGTAGCTATACTCATCTGAATGTGGCTATCATTTAGCCTGCCAACTTAATTGTAATGCTCTTCTGAAATTAGCCTCACTGTACCATGAACAATTCTTAAGCAGCACTCCTGTTTGTACTGTGGCTGTAGTTCTTTCTGGCCACATTTCACATTCCTGCTTGATCTGTTTGAGATTTTCAATTTGCTCAGTGTGTTGGCAGACATAATTTACATGGCCACTGGCTAGCTGTGGTTTAAGGCAACTTCAACCCTCAGCTTTCTGGCTTGATGCCTCCCCTAAGTCCTTGCACTTCCCAATGTCCTCCTCAATTTCCTAATTTCCGGTTTGTGTAAACAAATCCAAAATTAACTGAGTTTGACACAAATCCCTTTGCTGTTCCACGGGGAGTAGAATGTGTGTGTGTAACAGTTTGGAAAAAATACTGCTCCAAAAGAAATGAAGCCAGAGGGACTTCAACTCACCAGAATGATTTTAATGACTAAGCATTCAGGCCATTTTCATCTGGATTCTGAATTTGGGGATCATAAGAGTGTTACACAGAGAACATGTCAAATGAGAAGGCAGATAGATAATGACAGGATTTCTGAGGTAATCAAAATGAGAGAACCATGGCAGAGACTGGGCAACCTGTGGAGACCAGCAATAAGAAAACAATTTCCAAATATTGCATATTTAGTTGTCTTGATGAGGGTACACTACCATACCACTTCTGTCTTTTAAGTGAAATATTTGAGCTTCTTCTCTCAGGAAGCTCACATACACCCCAACTCTTATAAATCCAGGAACTGTGCTAGACATTTTCTACAGGGTTTTTCCACTTTTACAACAATTTTGCAAGTTTGATATTATTCCAATTTCAGAGATGAAAAAAGGGAATCTCAGAGAGAATAATTAATAGATGAAAGTTTGCTGCTGTGGTAACTTGCAGACCTGAATTTGGATAGAGTCGTTATGTCTCTGAACTACACGTTCTTACCACTAAAACAGTTTTCTTGGTAGTCAGACTTCGTGAGAACCTTATGAAAGTTTTGAATCTTGAGCACAGAAAAATGCATATGGCCCAAACATCTTTGTGTATTATAGCCTCCATGGATAGGAAGCCCTTAATTTTGCATCTATTTTTCTTACTAAAAATAATAGGACTTAAAGTATAGAAGAATATACGCTTTGATATTTTAGAATATATGTGCTTCTTTTCTAACAAAATTAATTCCCAGATCAGAACCAGAATGGAGAGGAAATGACAGAAGCTGTGATCAGCCTCCCTGTTGCACCTCTGATGTATGCACCCCAAATATCTCTGGGAATTAATGTTGTGAGATCCTTTGTTACTGATGACAGTATGATTCATTTTTTTAGTGTGTTGGTGATGAAAAAAATATTGAAAATTACTGTCATGGCACTAAAATATCTGGTTAATTCAAAATCATCTCTTAGCATAATTTACTTGAACATCACATATGAATGTAATTTTTTGGTTATCACCTACCTCAAAAGAGTTAGGTAAAAATAGACTTTATACAATAGTCTTTATTCTTGAAATTTCTACAGCTATCATCTTTTATCTTTCTTACTTAAAACATCATGAAATTTATTTGTTGTCACATTTTGTGTGAAAAATTAAAAGGAGTTTCCTTTCCCATAGGTCATGATTCACGTTCTCTAGCTCAGTTGTCATGGTGTCTTTGGGGGGAGGGCTTTTTATGGTAACTGAGAATAAGCAGGTAATACAAACACTCAGTTATATTCTGAAGGGGGTATTCATCAGTTATCTTCTGAAGGAGAGATACATGTGATTTCTGGGAAAGGTGGCTGTGTGAGTATAGACTTTACTACACAGGAAGTTAAGAGAAACTTTCCCCACCCTGAAGATAAGTTATTCATGAACTTGGGGATGAAAGACATGTGATGGGCTTCAGAAATATAAAATGCCTAATGTTTTCTCCATGTCAAGGAAACACTTTTATCTTCATGAAAGACAGAACAGAAAGAAAATGCTTTTTCCAAAAAAACAAAAAAAACGTTTGTATTTTCCATGATACATATGGTACAAAATGAGTTTTCTTCCTTTTTCCTCCCCCAGCCTCACTCCCAAATATCTTAGATGCATATATTGTAGAGTTAAATTAAAAAAAAGAATTAAATGAGAAACAAAGATATTTAAAATGTATATATATATATTTCATGATGTTTATTTACTCATTCTAACAAAGTGTTTGCTTATCATATTATTTGGTTTTCTCTGTCACTAGCATCATGATTTTATAAAATTATATTCTAGTAAGTAAATATAATAAGCACTGATGTTTATTAGTGCTTCTTCTATGTCAGGCACTAATGTGTCAAAGCACATTATTTAATTTACTGCTTGCAGAGATTAGCCAAGATGTTGGAATAGAAGCACCCAGAGCACACCTCCTGTCACAGGCACATCATTATTACAACTATTTATAGAACTCCTTTTCCAATGAAAAGGCTGGAAGCTGCCAGAAAATATCTTTTACAACTAAAGATATAAAGAAGGAACCATAGTGAGACAGGTAGGAGGGATAGAGTTATGATATAGTCGAGACCCATAGCCCTGGCTTGAGTGATCCACAAACAGGAGGCTGGTATAAATGCAGAGGTTCCCAAGGAGCAAGAGGTCTGAGCCATACATCAGGCTACCCAGCCTAGAGGTTCTGCACTAGGAGACAAAATCCCTAGAATGTTTGACTTTGAAAGCCAGTGGGTGGGAAACAGAGACTCCAGTCTTAAAGGGCACAAACAAAAGCCCACATGCTCTATGACACAGGGAAGAAGCAGTAATTTGAAAAGAGTCTAGGGAAGACCTACCTGTTGGTCTTGAAGAGTTTCTGGGAAAGGCAGGAGGCAAATAGAGCTTACCAGTGGGACACAGACACTGGCAGCAACCATTCCGGGGAGCTTGTTCTATCATGTGGTCATCTGTGTTGGCAAGTGCAATTCTGAAATCCTCTCTCTAGTTTACTAGGCTCGGGACCCAGCCCTACCCACACCCAACAGCTGGTAGGTACTAGTACTAGTACGGCTCAAGCCAAGTAACTAACTGTGTGGGACACAATCCCACTGACTGGCAGAGGCTGTCCTAAGAAACTCTGAGCTCACAGCCACCCCTATACATGGCCTTGTCCTCCAGAGGGCCCAGGAGCAGCCCCCACACACCTGTACACAGACTCTAGATCTGAGGCCTTGCAACCAGAAATCCTGGGGCCATGATACACCCACAGTGGGCAGGCACCAACCCTGGGATCCCTGGTCTCACCCACTACAAGCCTGCTGTAGGCTTGAGACTACCTGTATCCACCACTGGGTGAATCTCAACTCCAGGGTAACCACAACCCTACAGTCTATAGGATACTATAGGTCCTGTCCACCCATCAGCAGGCCAGTACCAGCTCTGGGATGGACTGGACCCTGGTCTAACATGGGACCAGGACTAGTCCCTGGTCCCATAGTGGTGCCTCAGGCTGGGTCCTGAGGCTAATAAGCTAGAGGGAGGAATCCAAAATTTTACTTGCCAGCCCCAGTGGCCATGTGGTAGAACAAGCTCCCCAGAATGACTGCTGGCAGTTTCTATGTCCGACTGGTGAGCTGCAGTTGCCTCATGCCTTTTTCAGAAACTCAAGATCATCAGGTAGGTCTTCCCTAGGCTCCCTTCAAATCACAGCTTCTACTGGTGGTCTGACACAAGCTCTGGTATCCCTGAGCCCTGTAGCTAGACCCCAGGACCTGACAGCCAGTAGGCAGGCACCAGCACTGAGAAATCCTAGGTCTCCACTCCCCCCCAACCAGTGAGCCAGCACAAGCCCCAGGGGTCCCTGGGTGTCACAACGAGCTGCCTCATAGCTCATCCCTGTCAACAGCAGGTCCCACGCAGCCCATACCACAGGCGCCACTATATCATACAGCTCTGGCAACCAAAGGGGTGTTTGGTGCTTGGAAACACAGGGCATCTCCTATAAAAGGCCACTTTTCCAATGTTAGGGAACACAACTAACCTACCAGATACACAGAAATAAACACAGCAAGTTAGGCAACATGTGATGACAGAGGAACACGTTCCAAACATAGATATAACAGGATATAACCCCAACAGAAGAACTGAGTGAAGAGGAGATAGGCAATCTACCTGAGAAAGAATTCAAGATGATGATCATAAGATGATCAAAGAACTTGGGAGAAGAATGGCTGAGCAGAATGAGAAGTTAGACTTTTTAAAAAGAATTAGAAAATATAAAGAACAACCAAACTGACAGGGAGGATACAATGACTGAAATGAAAAGTACACTAGAAGGAATCAACTGTAGATTAAATAATATAGAGGAATTGATCAATAAGGTGGAAGACAGAATGGTGGACATCACTGAAGCTGAACAATAAAGAGCAAAAAGAATAAAAAGAAACGCTTATGGTTTAGGAGACTTCTGGGACAACATCAAGTACACCAATGTTTTCATTAAAGGGGTCCCAAAAGGAGAAGGAATAGAGAAAGAGGCAGAGAATCTTTTAAAAGACATGATAGCTGAAAACTTGCCAACCTGGGAAAGGAAATAGGCATCTAAATCCAGATAGCACAGAGTCCTAAATAGGATAAACCCAAAAAGGATCACACCAAGACACATTGTAATTAAAATGGCAAAAATTAAAGATAAAGGGAGAATATTAAAAAACAACAAGGGAAAGGTAATAACTTATATATCCAAGGGAACTCTATAAGGTTATCAGCTGAATTTACAATAGAAATTCTATAGAAGGGAGAGGCATGATACATTTAAAGTGTTGAAAGGGAAAACTCCACATCTATAAAAATTTTGAATCACACTGTTCTATATGTTAAACTAATGAAATATTGTAAATTAGTGCTACTTCTATTAAAAATTACAATACTAAAAAGTAGGAGTTATCTCCATTGTCCATTTAACAGATGAAGAAACTCCAATTTAGGCAACCAAATACAGAAAGATATAATGCCTTAAGATAGCTTATAGTTACACTTATTTAAGAGATAGAATTAGAATTTATTCCTAGACCTGGTGACTCCAGAGCCTGTGCTATAAATACTTCCTACTCAAAGGTGGCTTAGGAACCAGCAGCATTCACACCACCAGGGAACTTGTTAGAAATGCATGTTCTCATACTTCATCCCTTGTGGTGCACTGGTAAATGTTTTACAATCAGCTTTTTGGGGGAGTTTGTGTGGAGGGGTTCTTTGGCTGAGTACCGAAGAGCTGATGCTTTTGAAACATGGTGCTGGAGAAGTCTCTTGAGAGTCCCTTGGACTGCAAGGAGATCAAACCAGCCAATCCTAAAGGTAATCAACCCTGAATATTCATTGAAAGGTCTGATGCTGAAACTGAAGCTCCAGTACTTTGGCCACCTGATGTGAAGAGCCAACTCATTGGAAAAGACCTTGATGCTGAGAAAGATGAAGGGCAGGAGGAGAAAGGATCTACAGAAGATGAGATGTTTGGATGGCATCACTGACTCAATGGACATGAGTTTGAGCAAACTCTGGGAAATAGTGAAGGACAGGGAAGCTTGGCATGCTCAGTTCATTGGGTTTCAAAGAGTCAGACAGGGCTTAGTGGCTAAACAACAACATAGTATAAAGAATCCTGCCATGGCATATTACAAACTCCCTATATGAAGTCACTGACTACAGGGTCAGGAAGAGAGGTGAATGGTTGGCTCTTGCAAGGAGGTTGAAGCCAGTTCCCCATACCACTCACCTCATCAGTTCAGTTCAGTTCAGTCACTCAGTTGTGTACGACTCTTTGCAACCCCATGAATCGCAGCACGCCAGGCCTCCCTGTCCATCACCAACTCCCGGAGTTTACTCAAACTCATGTCTGTCGAGTTGGTGATGGCATCCATCCATCTCATCCTCTGTTGTCCCCTTCTCCTCCTGCCCCCAATCCCTCCCAGAATCAGGGTCTTTTCCAATGAGTCAGCTCTTCGCATCAGATGGCCAATACTGGAGTTTCAGCTTCAGCATCAGTCCTTCCAATGAACACCCAGGACTGATCTCCTTTAGAATGGACTGGTTGGATCTCCTTGCAGTCCAAGGGACTCTCAAGAGTCTTCCCCAACACCACAGTTCAAAAGCATCAATTTTTCGGTGCTTAGCTTTCTTCACAGTCCAACTCTCACATCCATACATGACCACCAGAAAAAACATAGCCTTGACTAGACAGACCTTTGTTGGCAAAGTAATGTCTCTCCTTTTTAATATGCTATCTAGGTTGGTCATAACTTTCCTTCCAAGGAGTAAGCATCTTTTAATTTCATGGCTGCAATCACCATCTACAGTGATTTTGGAGCCCCCCAAAATAAAGTCTGCCACTGTTTCCACTGTTTTCCCATCTATTTGCCATGAAGTGATGGGACCAGATGCCATGATCTTAGTTTTCTGAATGTTGAGGTTTAAGCCAACTTTCACTCTCCTCTTTCACTTTCATCAAGAGGCTTTTTAGTTCCTCTTCACTTCCTGCCATAAGGGTGGTGTTATCTGCATGTCTGAGGTTATTGATATTTCTCCTGGCAATCTTGATTCCAGCTTGTGCTTCTTCCAGCCCAGCATTTCTCACAATGCACTCTGCCTATAAGTTAGATAAGAAGGGTGACAATATACAGCCTTGGCGTACTCCTTTTCCTATTTGGAACCAATCTGTTGTTTCATGTCCGGTTCTAACTGTTGCTTCCTGACCTGCATACAGGTTTCTCAAAAGGCAGGTCGGGTGGTCTGGTATTCCCATCTCTTTCAGAATTTTCCACAGTTTATTGTGATCCACATGGTCAAAGGCTTTGGCATAGTCAATAAAGCAGAAATAGATGTTTCTGGAACTCTCTTGCTTTTTCCATGATCTAGCGGATGTTGACAATTTGATCTCTGGTTCCTCTGCCTTTTCTAAAACCAGCTTGAACATCTGAAAATTCATGGTTCATGTATTGCTGAAGCCTGGCTTGGAGAATGTTGAACATTACTTTACTAGCATGTGAGATGAGTGCAGTTGTGCAGTAGTTTGTGCATTCTTTGGGATTGGAATGAAAACTGACCTTTTCCAGTCCTGTGGCCACTGCTGAGTTTTCCAAATTTGCTGGCACTTTGAATGCAGCACTTTCACAGCATCATCTTTCAGGATTTGAAATAGCTCAACTGGAATTCCATCACCTCCACTAGCTTTGTTTGTAGTGATGCTTTCTAAGGCCCACTTGACTTCACATGCAGGATATCTGGCTCTAGGTGAGTGATTACACCATTGTGATTATCTGGGTTGTGAAGATCTTTTTTGTACAGTTCTTCTGAGTATTCTTGCTACCTCTTCTTAATATCTTCTGCTTCTATTAGGTCCGCACCATCTATCCTTTATCGGACCTGTCTTTGCATGAAATGTTCCGTTGGTATCTCTAATTTTCTTGAAGAGATCTCTAGTCTTTCCCATTCTGTTGTTTTCCTCTATTTCTTTGCATTGATCGCTGAGGAAGGCTTTCTTATCTCTCCTTGCTATTCTTTGGAACTCTGCATTCAAATGGGAATATCTTTCCCTTTCTCCTTTGCTTGTCAGTTCTCTTCATTTCATAGCTCCTGAATTAGAATCTTCAATTCAGCAAGTTGCAGTCTATATGTTTGGGAAGCATTGGTCCAAGCCACTGGTCCGAGGCTTTGTATTGCCTTGTTTTGTGCATTCCAATGAGGTGTTTGGCCCTAGTTCGGTGTTCTGCTGTCCCTTTACCTTCCACCATGCTGAAATTTCCAGGATAGGACTCTGTTTGGCTTTCTTGGGATGGAGCACAGATGCAGTCTGCCTTCTAATCTCAGGTACTCCTGACTGGGGCTCAGTGTAAAGAAAGTAGTGTTCAGGGAAATGGTCTGTTGTGAATCAGTAGATATTTAGCCAGGTACTCTGAGGGAGGCTCAGGAGAGCTAAAAAACCAGCACCATCATGCAAGACTTTTCCTGACAGACAAGAGCATGTGTACTGCCAAACATTGGGGTTCATAAAGTTAGGAACTTTTCCTTTCCTCTACTATTGCATAAGCCATTTGGTCATGCCTGAGTGCATTTATCCCATATATACAATGAATAGAAAATATTGTAATAGGCTTATAGTCTGTAGAATTATTATGCCTTTTATCTGGAACTCAAACTGAAAGCAAGTACAGTTTTTCTTGTTTTGCATGTAGAAAACAGATATACTTAAGGAAGTATTTCATAGGATGTGAATTAAAAATAAAAATTATTATTTTTGTCTAATCTTCTATATCCCATCTACCTATGGACTCAGTATAATAGCTAATGGATGAAGAAAACGCCATTGGAGGAGAGGGAATTTGAAAATTACCTAAATAAAAAAAAACTCTTTTATGACAAATGGGGAAGCTAAGGCCTGGTGGGTTAGAGAAATGAGCTATCTGTCATACTGTCCTGGAGCTGGTTAGTGATGGAGCCCATAACTACTTTAGCTGCTACATTTTAGGCTCCATGGTGGCTTACTGAACAATTCTGAAAATTGTTTTACAGAATTTTGTTGTTTTCTGTCAAACCTCAACATTCATCAGCCGTAGGTATACATATATTCCCTCCCTTTTGAGCCTCCCTCCCAACTCCCTCCCCATCCCACCCCTCTAGGTTGCTACAGAGCCCCTGTTCATTTTCTGAGCCATACAGCAAATTCCCATTGTCTATCTATTTTACATATGGTAATATAAGTTTCTATGTTACTTGTTCCATACTCTCACCCTCTCCTCCCCTCTCCCCATGTCTATAAGTCTAATCTCTATGCTTGTTTCTCCATTGCTGCCCTGTAAATAAATTCTTCAGTACCATTTTTCTAGATTCTGTATATGAGCGTTAGAATGTGATATTCATCTTTCTCTTTCTGACTTATTTCACTTTGTATAATAGGCTCTAGGTTTATCCATGTTATTAGAAGTGACTCAGATACATTCCTTTTTATTGCTGAGTAATATTCCATTGTGTATATGTACCACCCTTTATCCATTCATCTGTTGCGGGACATCTAGGTTGCTTCCATGTTCTAGCTATTGTAAATAGTGCTGCTATGAACATGGAATACATGTGTCTTTTTCAATTTTGGTTTCCTCAGGGTACATGTCGAGGAGTGGGATTGCTGGGTCATATGGTAGTTTTATTCCTAGTTTTTAAAGAATCTCCATACTGTATTCCACAGTGGCTGTATCAGTGTACATTCCCACAAACAGTGCAAGAGAATTCTCTTTTTTCCACACCCTCTCCAGCATTTATTATTTGCTGACTTTTTGATCATGGCCATTCTGACTGGTGTGAGGTGGTATGTCATTGTAGTTTTGATTTGCATTTCTCTAATGTGAATTGATGTGATGTTGAGGATCTTTTCATGTGTTTCTTAGCCATCTGTATGTCTTCTTTGGAGAAATGTCTGTTTAGGTCTTTTTCCCAGTTTTTGATTGGCTTGTTGTTTTTCTGGCATTGAGTTCTACGAGCTGGTTGTGTAGTTTGGAAATTAATCATTTGTCAGTTGTTTCATTTCCTATTATTTTCTCCCATTCTGAGGGTTGTCCTTCCACCTTGCTTATAGTTTCCTTTGCTGTGCAAAAGCTTTTATGTTTAATCAGGTCCCACTTGTTTACTTTTTTTTTATTTCTATTACACTAGGAGGTGGGCATAGAGGATCTTGCTTTGATTTATGTCATTGAGTGTTCTGCCTGTTTTCCTCTAAGAATTTTATAGTTTCTGGTCTTACATTTAGGTCTTTAATCCATTTTGAGTTTATCTCTGTGTACGGTATTGGGAGGAGAAGGAAATGGCAAGCCACTCCAGTATTCTTGCCTAGAGATTCCTGTGGATGGAGGAGCCTGGTGGGCTGCTGCCATAGGGTCACACAGAGTCAGACATGTCTGAAGCGACTTAGCATGCATACATGCATTGGAGAAGGAAAGGGCAACCCACTCCAGTACTCTTGCCTGGAGAATCCCAGGGACGGAGGAGCCTGGTGGGCTGCTGTCTATGGGGTCGCAAAGAGTTGGACGCGACTGAAGCGACTTAGCAGCAGCAGCAGCACAATGTTAGGAAGTGTTCTAATTTCATTCTTTTACATGTAGCTGTCCAGTTTTCCAGCACCATTTACTGAAGAGGCTGTCTGTGCCCCATTGTATATTCTTGCCTCCTTTGTCAAAAATGAGGTACCCATAAGTGCATGGGTTTATTTCTTGGCTTTCTATCCTGTTTCAGTTCAGTTCAGTCGCTCATTCATGTCCGACTCTGCAACCTCATGAACCACAGCACGCCAGGCTTCCCTGTCCATCACCAACTCCTGGAGTCCATGCAAACCCATGTCCATTGAGTCGCTGATGCCATCCAACCATCTCATCCTCTGTCATCCCCTTCTCCTCCTGCCCCCAATCCCTCCCAGAATCAGGGTCTTTTCAAATGAGTCAGCTCTTCACATCAGGTGGCCAAAGTATTAGAGTTTCAGCCTCAATATTAGTCCTTCCAATGAACACCCAGGACTGATCTCCTTTAGAATGGACTGGTTGAATCTCCTTGCCATCCAAGGGACTCTCAAGAGTCTTCTCCAACACCCACAGTTCAAAAGCATTAATTCTTTGGCACTCAGCTTTCTTTATAGTCCAACTCTTATATCCATACATGACTGCTGGAAAAACCATAGCCTTGACTAGACAGACCGTTGTTAACAAAGTAATGTCTCTGCTTTTTAATATGCTGCTAAGTTGGTCATAACTTTCCTTCCAAGGAGTAAGCGTCTTTTAATTTCATGGCTGCAATCACCATCTGCAGTGATTTTGGAGCCCAGAAAAATAAAGTCAGCCACTGTTTCCGCTGTTTCCCCATCTATTTGCCATGAAGTGATGGGACTGGATGCCATGATCTTAGTTTTCTGAATGTTGAGCTTTAAGCCAACTTTTTCACTCTCCTCTTTCACTTTCATCAAGAGGCTCTTTAGTTCTTCTTTGCTATATTGGTCCATATTTCTGTTTTTGTGGCAGTACCATACTGTCTTGATGACTGTAACTTTGTAGTATAATCTGAAGTCAGGAAGGTTGATTCCTCCAGCTCCATTCTTCTTTCTCAAGACTGCTTTGGCTATTCAGGGTCTTTTGCATTTCCATATGAATTGTGAAATTTTTTGTTTTAGTTCTGTGAAAAATGTCACTGGTAATTTGATAGGGATGATATTGAATCTGTAGATTGCATTTGGTAGTATCGTCATTTTCACAATATTGATTCTTCTTACCCAGGATCATGGAATATTTCTACATCTATTTATGTCATCTTTGATTTCTTTCATTATAATTTTCTGTGTACATTTTTGTCTCTTTAGGTAAGTTTATTTCTAGATCTTTAATTCTTTTTGTTGCAATGATGAATGGGACTGATCCCTTAATTTCTCTGATTTTTCATTTTTAGAATATAGAAATGCAGGTGATTTCTGTGTATTGATTTTGTATACTTGATGTTCAAGGATAGAAAATCCTTGATGTTCCTCTTCCCCAAACATGACTATCTTGTATAATTTCTTCCCCTCTCATCCATCTGACAAATTCAAAGACTGACTATAAACTAATGAATCCCAAATCAATTCTCTAGTCCCAATCTTATTAGCCTATTAGATGTCCTTACTTGAATGCTTCTCTGATGCCTCCAACTCAACTTGTCTTTCCAGTTTTTTTCTTAAGACAGCTCCTCTTGTGCTTCCATAGAACCACATATCCCCATCAGAGTGTTTATAAAACTATTTAATTGTCAATTTGCTTATCTCTATATGACATAGACTCTCAGCCTGTGACAGCAGTGGCTATGTTTGATTCATTGCTTGATCCCTAGCATCTAGCACAATACTTTGCATATAGTAGAATGATCACAAAGTACTCAGTATAACAATGGCAATTTATCCAGGATTCCCCAGGAGGTAAAGACTGAGGCAAAGAAATATTGCTACTTCTTTTGTTGGGAGTGCAGGCCATGGTACAGGAATAAGGTTCAGTAATGAAGCAGAGAAGGAGAAAGAGGCAGTACAAAGATGTGTTATCAAGCTGTTATCAAGAGGTGTTATCAAGCTGGTCACCCAGAAGTTTTTTAAACTACTCTCAGAAAGAAAGTGGGAATGCTTTCTCCACGGACTTTCTTCCCCCACGGAGCACTAACACCTCTTTACTTCTATAATAAGCATGGGTGGGTATCAAGTGGTTCCATGACTTCTCACACCTCAGAGTCAACAACAAAGTCCTGGGAGACAATGCAGGAGATGTGCAAGAATCATACATGAATTGATGGACAAATTAGGACCCAGGTTTCCTCCATCTCTTTTGGGTAACTCCCACCTCCAATGAGCTAACATAACTTTACCAAAATACCTTTAAAATATACCCTGTTATTAATATCTGTTCCTCCTCTGCAGGTTTTTTTTTTTTTTAATTTTAGAATCTCTCTGTTTCTCACTTATGTTTATGCCATCATCTCTTACTTAACCTTCCTGTATCCAGTCTTGCCCGCTGTGATCATTGTTCTGATCCTAATCCTTCAACGATGCTCCATCCTTGTCAGGAAAAAACTGAATCTCATCAACATGACTTATAAGAATTTTCATGATTTCATTCATTGTATTTAACCAGCTGCATCTGATGCCATAACCCTTCCCCTGCACATCAGAATTTCTAAACTTTGGTCATACAGAATGGCTTGAAATCCCCTGTGTGGTTATGCTCCCTCACATCTCTGGAGCTGGAAATGTTGCTTCCTTTCCTTGGAATGCTGGTCTTTCTCCAGCGAGTTTCTTTCTATCCTTCAAAACTCAGCTCAGGCATTAGACCCTCTAGAAACCCTATGCTGATTCCTTTCCTCTAGACCAATGATTCTCAAACAGCAGTGCGTCAGAATCACCTGGAAGCCTTGTAGAAACAGAGATGGTTGGGTCCCACTCCCCAGAGCTTCTGATTCAATAGTAGGTCTGGGGTGGGGCTTAAGAATGTGCAGTTTTAACATGTTCCCAGATGATGCTGTTGTTGCTAGTTCAGGACCACACTTTGAGAACTACAGCTCTGGAGAAACACCTGTACTTTTCCTTTACATAAGATTTTACACAGCTTATATAGTAGTTTTGTTTACTGGTGTCTTTCCCCAATCAGCATGTACTCATCAGAGGGAAGAGGCAAGGTGTTATCAATGTCTATAAACCAGCACTTGGTACTGAGCCTGGCACATAGATACTATATTAACAGAAGGAAAAGGGGGGAATAGGAAGAGAGACACTTTGAAAAAAGACTGGAAGACAGAGTTAGATACAAAGGTCTTCAAAGCATGTCCCCAGATCAATACTTTTTATTTTTGGCACAGAATACTATTATACTACAAAGATAGTATATTCTACTAAACAGAGTAGAACCAGTGCAGTGTAGTGGCTATAAGTGTGGACTCTGATATCATACAGCCTAATATTAACTCCTAGTTTCACCATATGATGTTAGACCTGTTACTTAATCCCTCTTTAAAATTTAGTTTTTACACTCATAAAATGAGAATAATAAAAATTCTACCTAATGGGATTGTTTTAATATTTAGCTGAGGTAATACTCAGTGGTTTTTAATAGTTCTTAGCATATCATTAGCACCCAATAAATGTTAACTACCATTTTATTATCTGTTCCTTTATATAGCTTAGTTACAAAATGATGTAATTTTAGTGACTGAATAGACATGAGCACCAACAACGAAATATAAGTTAGGTTGCTTATTTCTTAGGAATTTTTGTGTGTTGAAGCATTGGGTTTATTTAAGATTCCACATTTATTTTTAAATTCAGATGATTGTTATCAAGGTGGAACAATGGACTTGGGAAGAAACTAACTTCAGTTTTATAAAATAAGTTGTACATTTGCTACTTGAAATTTATTTTTTAAATATTCATATTTTAAAGGGGAAAAAGTCTTCAAAAGGATACATCTGCTGAAAGAATATTTTGGATACATCTGCTAAAAGAATATTTCCATTAAAATAACTTATGGTTAAAAAGACAGTTTTATCCAAATATCTCAAGAGGCTTTATAGTCATTATCTAAATATCCCTCTGAAATATTATTAACATATGCCATGCCAATGTTCTGGGGAGAAAATGCCTGTCAAGTGAATATGTTCAGAAGCAGAATTCTAGTGCTTAGATCAGTAAGCTAAGCCAGAAGGTAAAACATTACAATAAAAAGATGAAACTGACAGGAAAGAATTTTAGACAACTGTATTGAGGAGGAGTCTATAGACCTTACACAAAGATGATCTTTCTCTCAAAGGCTACAAGTGGAAGGGGAATAATTTGTAATCACTTGAATAGTGTCCCTCCTCCTCTTTCTGTTCACTCATTCAATTGTTCAACAAACAGTATCTAAGGTGTACCAGGCTATGCTAAGCATTTATCTTGTACTACATCATTTGATTTATATACACATTTACAAAGTAGATATTGTGATTAATTCTACTTACAGAACAGAAGCTTATAGGGGTGAGGAAATGTACCTGATTCCTCCAGCTCTGTTTTACTACAGGGCTACAGTAACCAAGACAGTATGGTAGTGGCATAAAAACAGAAATATAGATCCATGGAATAGGAAAGCTCAGAGATAAACCTACATACCTATGGTTTCCTAATCTATGATAAAGGAGGCCGGGATATACAATGAAGAAGGCAGCTTCTTCAATAAGTGGTGCTGGGTAAACTGGACATCTACATGTAAAGAATGAAATCAGAACACTCCCTAATACCATACACAAAAATAAACTAAAAATGAATTAAAGACCTAAATGTAAGGCCAGACATAATAAAACTCTTAGAGGAAGACATAGGCAGAACACTCTGACATAAATCACAGCAAAATCCTTTTGACCCATCTCCTATAGTAATGAAAATAAAAATAAACTAATGGGACCTGATTAAGCTTTAAAGGTTTTGCATAGCAAAGGAAATCATAAACAAGATGAAAAGACAACCCTCAGAATGGGAGAAAATATTTGCAAATGAAGCAATTGAAAAAGGATTAATCTCCAAAATATAAGAACAGCTCATGCAGCTCAATATCAAAAAACAAACAACCCAATCAAAAAATTGGTGGAAGACCTAAATTGATATTTCTCCAAAGAAGATATACAGATGACTGACAAACAGATGAAAAAGAAGCTGAGCACCACTAATTATTAGAGAAATACAAATCAAAACTACAATGAGCTATCACCTCACATCTGTCAGAGAGGCTATCATCACAACATCTATTATCGATAACAAACAATAAATGCTGGAGAGGGTGTGGAGAAAAGAGAACCCTCTTGCACTGTTGGTGGGAATGTATATTGATACAGCCACTATGGAGACCAGTATGGAAGTGTCGGGGGAGTTTGTAATTTCCTCGGTTCTGTCTTGCCACAGCAAATTTTGAAGCGACGCATGAACCAGTGTTACAGCTCAGTTACAGTTCAGTTTTATTTGGTAAGCAAAGGAAAATACATCCTCAAGGCATGAGGGCAGGCCGACCCAAAAGAGGCCTAGAGAAGAGCTGAGCGGCTCAATTTTGGCTCCCCTTTTATATGTTTTTTTCCTCCCCCTTAGCCTGCCTTGTGTAAATTGGGCTAGTCAGGAGGGCTGTTTGCTTCACGTGAGGTTCTTACTCTGGTCCTCGGACCTTGCTTTCTTCAATTTTCATGGGCTTTTTCCTTTCTTTGTCTTTTAGCCACCATTATTTTGGACTCCTTTTTCCTATTCTAACTACCTAACACTACTGTATAGCATTGTATCTACTCAATGCTCTGTGGTGACTTAAATGCGAAAAAATCCAAAAAAGAGGGGATACATGTATACATATATAGTTGATTCAGTTTGCTGTACAGTAAAAACTAACATAACATTGTAAAACAACTCTATTCCAATAAAAATTACAAAAAAAGAAATGTACCTGAGTCACAGAGTAATTGGAGAACTGAGTGTTTCTAACTCCAGATGCTGGGTTCTAATCATCATGCTACTCCATGGCATTCTACTACAGGGTGTTCACAGAATTGGGGATGCATGGAAGCCAAAAGGGGCTTTGAAAATGACTGTCTGAATGTGACTACATAAACTATTGAGGGGATGATGGGCAGGAAGTCTAAGGGTCCCCAAATGGAGGAAATAGGCTGCAAGTGTCAGACATTTTTTATCTCTCTTTTAAGTGGCAGAAGGAAACAAACTACAAGTGTCAGATTCTTTTTCCCTTCTTTATACAAAATTAAAAGCAGGTTTATTTTAAAATTCTGTGTTGCCATGACGACACCTGGTTCCACCTAAACTTAACTTTTCTTAAACTTTGAGCTAACCAATGCATTTTTCTTACAGAAATGTTTTTCTTAAGCTTTGTTAATGATCTTTGCTATTTACTTTAGATCCCATCTTTCTTCAAGTAGGTTCAGCCTAAGACTCAGAACTGACTTGACAAACCAGTATGTTTTACTCATGCAAATGTCCTCTTAAGCTGTTACTGAGACTATGTATTTGCTTGGAAACCTGCCTTTCTTCAAGATTCATGTCAATTGTTTTATGGCCTGGGATGACTTACGTTCTGCCAATGTTATCTCAAAATGCATGTTGTGGCTGAGGGGCCTGGTGCCACTCTCTGAGTTTTGAGACATTTCCTTTCTCTAATTAGCAGCGTGCTAGTAGGTATATAACTTCCTGCTAGAGACTAACAGGGGGGCACTCTTTCTGCCCCCCTTCTGATGTCTATGTCAGAAGCTTTCTCTATCTCTTTTACATCTTAATAAAACTTTATTACACAAAAGCTCTGAGCAATCCAGCCTTGTCACTGGCCCTGAATTGAATTCTCCTCTGGAGGCTAAGAATCCCAGTGTCTTTCATGGCTCAGCAACAATTTTTCACTATCCTATGTGCAAGTTATAAAAGTTTACCTCTGATATTTAATTTATTAAGCAATTACTTATGTATTTTAAATAGTGTATTCTGAAAGTGATGTATTAACTTGGAATATAGCTTTTCCCCAAACTCATTTTTCATGGGATCATCTGATTGAAATATTGGATATGCATTTCCTTGCCTTCATTAAAACCAAATTTGAGTTTTCTAAAGAAAATTATTTTCACTTTTGTTTGGACTGTTTAATGTTTATGACATAGCACTTTTGGTATTTGTGTCTGCTGTTATCATGGAAATGTTATTCTAAACCATCCATACTTAATTATATAGCTTTGATGGCTATTTTGCTTATTCATGCATGTATATTATAATAATTATATGTAGTATCATATATAATGTATATGTTGTAATGTACTGTATATATATGCTTCTCAGGTGATGCAGTAGTAAAGAATCCACCTGCCAATGTAGGAGACACAGGTTCAGTCACTGATTCAGGAAGATCCCTTGGAGAAGGAGATAGCAACCCACTCCAGCATTCCTGCTGGGAAATCCCATGGACAAAGAAGCCTGGAGGGCTACAGTCCATATGGTCACAAAGAATCAGACATGAGTTAGCGACATGACAGGAACAATATGTGTATATATGCATGCCGTATGCTCAGTCGCTTCAGGCGTGTCCAACTCTTTACAACCCTATGGACTGTAGCCCACCAGGATCCTCTGTCCATGGGGCACTCCAGGCAAGAATACTGGAGTGGGTTGCCAGACCCTCCTCCAGGAGACCTTCTGACCCAGGGATTGAACTGCATCTCCTGCATTACAGGTGGATTCTTTATATGCTGAGCCACTGGGGAAGCCCAATGTGTGTCTGTATATATATATATAACTTTATACATTATATTAATGTAACTTTTATACAGATTCTCAAAATATGATGTAAAAGTCTTACTTAAAAGTTCATTTCACACTCTCAGGTATAAAATTTTACCACCAAAGGGTAACTATTGAATTCATGCTAATTTTTTAATAGATTTCTATCAAGTAACCTTTATGAACACCCCAAGATAGTATTGATAGATTCGTAGGCTAAATTGACTTACTAATTTGTCTTCAAGATTAAATATTTAAGAAAATATTCTGTAGTATGAAAGACTTGTTAGGGTTCTAATAAAATCCATCATTTTATTTATTGAGATAGATTTCTTATTTTGAGTGATGGACTAAAAATGTTATCGCCTTATACTTAATATTAGAGGTTTTATAAAGCGTTTGAAAAGTGACTCAAGGGGGTCAGCCCAATTTCCATTCTTTTTATCTTTCTGTCTCTCTGGTGTCAGTTTCATCCTAAGACTGTTCCCCTTTAGCAAAATGGTAGCAGATGGTGCTTTGAGAATAAGGAGAGAGGGAAAAAGGGAAAGCAGGAATGAGGGGGGAGGTAGAGAGACAGGGATCAAGCCAGTGCTGTTCTTCTAACCACGTAACAAAAGGATTTCATTTAGTCTAACAGGGCAGATTGATATTACATGTTAACCCTTGAATCAATCCATGTGACCATAGAAATGTCAAACATAAATTGACTTGTTTCAATTAGAGTGTGCCTCTGAGGCTGAAGATGGATAAATCTCCAAAGTGCATGGGTATTCCACAGTGAGGGCCGGATGAAACAGAGGCTGGTGGGTCTACTATTTGTTTCAATGTAGCAGTATGGACTTCTATGGGGATCAGTTCAGTTCAGTCACTCAGTCAGGTCTGACTCTTTGCAACACTATGAATCGCAGCATGCCAGGTCTCCCTGTCCATCATCAACTCCCGGAGTTTACTCAAATTCATGTCCATCGAGTCGGTGATGCCATCCAACCATCTCATCTTGTGTCGTACCCTTCTCCTGCCCCCAATCTCTCCCAGCATCAGGGTCTTTTCCAATGAGTCAACTCTTCCTTCTCATGAGGTGGCCAAAGTACTGGGAGTTTCAGCTTCAGCATCAGTCCTTCCAATGAACACCCAGGACTGATCTCCTTTAGGATGGACTGGTTGGATCTCCTTGCAGTCCAAGGGACTCTCAAGTCCCTCCAACACCACAGTTCAAAAGCATCAGTTTTTCGGTGCTCAGCTTTCTTCACAGTCCAACTCTCACATCCATACATGACCACTGGAAAAACCTAGCCTTGACTAGATGGACCTTTGTTGGCAAAGTAATGTCTCTGCTTTTTAATATGCTATCTAGGTTGGTCATAACTTTCCTTCCAAGGAGTAAGCGTCTTTTAATTTCATGGCTGCAATCACCATCTGCAGTGATCTTAGAGCCCCCAAAAATAAAGTCAGCCACTGTTTCCACTGTTTCCCCATCTATTTGCCATGAAGTGATGGGACCAGATGCCATGATCTTAGTTTTCTGAATGTTGAGCTTTAAGCCAACTTTTTCACTCTCCTCTTCACTTTCATCAAGAGGCTCTTTAGTTCTTCTTCACTTTCTGCCATAAGGGTGGTGTCATCTGCATATCTGAGGTTATTGATATTTCTCCCGGCAATCTTGATTCCAGCTTGTGCTTCTTCCAGCCCAGCGTTTCTCATGATGTACTCTGCATATAAGTTAAATAAGCAGGGTGACAATATACAGCCTTGATATACTCCTTTTCCTATTTGGAACCAGTCTGTTGTTCCATGTCCAGTTCTAACTGTTGCTTCCTGACCTGCATACAGGTTTCTAAAGAGGCAGGTCAGGTGGTCTGGTATTCCTATCTCTTTCAGAATTTTCCACAGTTTATTGTGATCCACACAGTCAAAGGCTTTGGCATAGTCAATAAAGCAGAAATAGATGTTTCTGGAACTCTCTTGCTTTTTCAATGATCCAGCAGATGTTGGCAATTTGATCTCTGGTTCCTCTGCCTTTTCTAACACCAGCTTGAACATCTGGAAGTTCACAGTTCACATATTGCTGAAGCCTGGCTTGGAGAATTTTGAGCATTACTTTACTAGTGTGTGAGATGAGTGCAATTGTGTGGTAGTTTGTGCATCCTTTGGGATTGCCTTTCTTTGGGATTGGAATGAAAACTGACTTTTTCCAGTCCTGTGGCCACTGCTGAGTTTCCCAAATTTGTTGGCATATTGAATGCAGCACTTTCACAGCATCATCTTTTAGGATTTGAAATAGCTCAACTGGAATTCTATCACCTCCACTAGCTTTATTCATAGTGATGCTTTCTAAGGCCCACTTGACTTCACATTCCAGGATATCTGGCTCTAGGTGAGTGATCACACCATCATGATTATCTGGGTCATGAAGATCTTTTTTGTACAGTTCTGTGTACTCTTGCTACCTCTTCTTAATATCCTCTGCTTCTGTTAGGTCCATACCATTTTTGTCTATTGAGTCCATCTTTGCATGAAATGTTCCGTTGGTATCTCTAATTTTCTTGAAGAGATCTCTAGTCTTTCCAATTCTGTTGTTTTCCTCTATTTCTTTGCACTGATTGCTGAGGAAGGCTTTCTTATCTCTCCTTGCTATTCTTTGGAATTCTGC
Source organism: Cervus canadensis (assembly GCF_019320065.1). NCBI lineage: Eukaryota > Metazoa > Chordata > Mammalia > Artiodactyla > Cervidae > Cervus > Cervus canadensis. The sequence goes on from NC_057389.1 coordinate 52,550,710, forward strand.
ATTCAAATGGGAAGATTTTTTCTTTTCTCCTTTGCTTTTTGCTTCTCTTCTTTTCACAGCTATTTGTAAGGCCTTGGGGATAGTGCAGAAGAAATCCCAAAACACTTTCATATCCATGCCCTCACTTGATTTCCAGAACTCTTGAGTAGTGAGGTATAAGTATGGTCATTTCCATTTGATGGATGAGGACACTGAATTCGGTGTGGCTAAGTTACCCTGAGCTCATGTTTATTTTCCTTTAACTCCAGGTTCAACACTTTCTAGACACTTATTCATTTTGTTAAAATAACTAGTTCAAAAGTTGAATGATTCAGTCAAAATACAGATATGCTATTATGTTGCCCAAAGAGACCTGTGGTATTGAATTTTAAAACTTTTGCTATTCTATCATTCCAAAATGGTAGCAAGTAACAGTAGACAGTGTTGCCTAGGGATATAAGGAAGAGTCCGAAATCACACCTGCCTTGGTTGGCATCTTTGTTCTCAAATAGCCTCTCAGTTAAACAGGGTCACAGATGGAGAATCCACTTTCTATATTTGCCTTAGAAACTTGCTGCCACCTTTCTACTATTGTGATTGGTAGTTGTAGTTGTGATTTTTGTGTTCTCCCAAGACATCAATATAGGAAAAAGTCTAGATGTCACTATGCCAGGATAGCTAGAGACCATCTAGAAATGTTTCAGTGTTCAAGGGAAGGGTTCTGTGTGACAATTGCCAATAGTCTCAGAAGAATAGAAGATTCCTGAATAAAAATTCAAAGAGAAAACTTCCAAATTGGAAGAAAATCCTTTCTTGGGAGGCTTGCTCACTTTGCTTCTCCTAATAATATCTTTTCACTATTTAATATAGATAAATGTGGTTATAATAGGAAATGGCTTGTCTGAGAAAGAATTGTGAAAATATTACAATTGGAGGTTATAAGATTTAGTAATAATTAACCCCTAAAGCTGGTATTAATATATGCAATTGTTGACTTTCACAATGACATTGAATGCCACCATGATGTCAACAATGTTCCTAAATTTCTTGTGGTCATGTATATTATTTTTTCTGTTTTCTCAGGATCTTAAAGAACTTATAATTTTATGTGGCACGGACATGGAGATGGTGGTTCTAGAGGTAGTAAAAAACCCACAGAGTTGAACGTTCATACCATATATATATCCACAGATAGATATCCCTATCATAAGATGGAAAGGAATATTCACACTAGAGAAAGAAAGAAGTGAAGTTGCTTAGTCATGTCCGACTCTTTGCAACCCCAGGTACTGTAGCCTACCAGACTCCCCTGTCCAGGGGATTTTCCAGGCAAGAATACTGGAGTGGGTTGCCATTTCAGAGATTGTTTTATAACTACTGGGCAAAGCCCTTTGGCAAATGCTGGGAATAGGGGAATGTATCATTCCTCTTTAACAAATTAAGCATAGCAAGGGGTCAGATATACAAAATAATAAAATACATTGGACTTTATTTAATAATAAGAATTTACATAAATTCCAAATCCAGTGCAGGGTCCCCAGTCTCTGGGACCTAATGCCTGATGATCTTACATGGAACTGATATAACAGTAATAGAAATAAAGCACACAATAAATGTAATCTTGAATCATCCCCAAACCATCCCCCCAACCCTGGTCTGTTAAAAAACTGTCTTCTGTGAAACTTGTCCCTGGTGCCAAAAAAAGTAAGGAAGAGGGATATACTTGAACAAACAAAAGTCACTAGCAACTGAACATAGATAAATGTCAAATATGGGGTGCTGTTAAAAATGTTAGAGAAAATCAGAAGACTGAAGCTCTCAAAAAGGTGTTCTAGAGGAGATAGGATTTTGTGTGAGAAATTCATGAAGGAGCAATCCCCAGGCAGGCAATAAATGGGTTAAGTGTTAGTGAACTCATGGTAAGTAAGATGGATGAGGTTTATTTCAGGAGAAGTGTGTTCAAGTCTAAAAATAGTGGGGAAAAAATGGTTAGAGGCCAGCTTGCAATACGCCTTTGAGAAAAGAGTGAGCTGCACAAATCCCTTGCTAGACTCACTGCCCAGTGCTCACTAGAAATTCTCTTAGCTCCTAGAGGTCAGAAGTATAGGGACTCATGTCTACTTACAGTATTTCCAAGGACTTCAGCATCATTATCCCCACCCCACCCCCAACCACACAAACACACACACACTGTTCCCCAGGTTACAGCTCCTATTCTTTTCTTGGTGAAGATTAATTTTTTTTTTTTCAGCCACACAGCCAATTTGAAATTTCTCTGCTAGTATTTCTGGGCTTCAGGTACAGCATTTTTCTTAGCTGGTAACTGCCATGAATTTTTGCTGCAGATTAGCACTTTATTATTATTTTTCCTTCCTACTCTATTTTTTTTTCATGTTGTCACATTGTTACTGTAAAATTTAAATCAGTAATGCATTTAGGTAGACAGTTTCTATAGAAAATACAAATCAAGATAGAGTCACAGCACATCTAATTTGCTGTGCAGACTTGGTGTTTGATAAAGGGCTGAAACTGAGAAAGATTCAACTCCTGTTTTATGCTGTCTTATCATGGCAATTATCATGGAGATTAAGAGAAGCAAGACAAAACAAAGCCTTCATCTTGGGGGGACAAAACAAGTAAATATGAGTAACAGTCACTAAAACAGAAATGACATTAATGAAATGGTGCTGATATTTTGAAACTGGTTGTGTCTAAATATAAATCAGCGTTTTGTTCAAAACCTGAATTGTTAATTAAAATATCTAATTTAAAACCTTAATCAGTTTTTTTAATTATATTTTTTAATTGATTGATTGCTTTATAATATTGATTTCTCCATACATCAACATGGATTAGCCATAGGTGTACATATGTTCCCCTCCCTTTTAAACTTCCCTTTCACCTCCCTCCCCATCCCACACCTCTAGGTTGTCACAAGCCCCAGTTTGAGTTCCCTGAGTCATACAGAAAATTTTCATTCTCTATCTATTTTACATACTGGAATGTATATGCTTCCATGCTACTCTCTCCATTCATCTCACCCTCCCCTTTCTCTCCCCGCCCTTGTCTGTAAGTCTGTTCTCTATGTCTGCGTCTCCATTGCTGCCCTGCAAATAGGTTCATCAATACCATCTTTCTAGATTCCATATATATGCATTAATATATATTTGTTTTTCTCTTTCTGACTTACTTCAACTGTATAATAGGCTCAAGGTTCATCCAGTTCATTAGAACTGAGTTGACTGCATTCCTTTTTATGCTGTTTACTCAGTTTTGAAGAAGCTTAAAACACAAAGGCAAGGATGGAGAGAGTAGAAAAATTGGATGATTATTTAGCTATGACAAACCTAGGCAATGTATTAAAAAGCAGAGACATCACTTTGCTGACAAAGGCCTATCTAGTCAAAGCTTTGGTTTTTCCAGTAGTTATGTACAGATGTGAAGTTGGACCATAAAGAAGACTGAGTGCTGAAGAACTGATGCTTTCAAACTGTGGTATTCAAGAAGACTCTTGAGAGTCTCTTGGACAGCAAGGAGATCAAACCAGTCAGTCCTAAAGGAAATCAGCCCTGAATATTCATTGGAAGGACTGATGCTAAAGCTGAAGCTCTAATAATCTAGCTACCTGATGTAGAAAAGACTCTGATGCTGGGAAAGATTGAGGGTAGGAGGAGACCAGGACAGGGGATGAGATCATTGGATGGCATTATCGACTTAATGGACATAAATTTGAGCAAGCTCCAGGAGATGGTGATGGACTGGGAAGCCTGGCGTGCTACAGTCCATGGGGTAACAGAGAGTTGGACACGACTTAGCGACTGAACAACAGCAACAATTTACATTAAAAAAAAGAAAACTCTAACCCTTTACTATTCCATGGAGCTGAGAATTTCTTCAAGATGAGTTCTGCAAGTCCTAGAGGGACTCCTTTTGAACTGACCATGAGTATGTGACCTCCTTGAGAACAGCATGAGAGTAAGGCTGGAGCCATTCCATCTTTGTTTACCATTACCTCCAAAGGTCAAAAAACATTCTAAGATCCCTCCTTTTCCATACTAAGCTTTTTATGAACAAAATTCAAAATAGTAGCAATTTTTTGAAAGTGAAAGTGAAGTTGCTCAGTGAAAGTGAAATCGCTCAGTCATGTCTGAACCTTAGTGACCCCATGGACTGTAGCCTACCAGGCTCCTCTGTCCATGGGATTTTCCAGGCAAGAATACTGGAGTGGGTTGCCATTCCCTTCTCCAGGAGATCTTCCTGACCCAGGGATTGAATCCAGGTCTCCCACATTGTAGGCAGATGCTTTACCATCTGAGCCACCAGGGAAGCATTTTCTTTAATATTTCAAAGGTTGTTTAGAATAGTCATTAAGAATAGGGAAAATGCAGAAATATTTAAAATGAATATATAAAATCACTTGAGATTATACACTTTGTTATTAATACTTTTCTAGAAAATATTCCAGTCTTTTGTTTCATTATCAATAAATGCATACATAATATCCATATATTCATTAATTTATTCACCAGTATGTAATTATAATGGAAAAAAGGTAGGAACAAAGGAAAGAAAGAAGGCTGACTGAAGGGAAAGAAGGAAGAAAGAAAGGCAGGCAGGCAAGAAGGAAGAATATGCTTTGTTTCAGGTATTTTACTAAATACTATGAATTGAGTGATAAATAGATTAGACCTAGTCCATACTATTACAAAATGTGTCTAGTTTCGATCATTGCTTTTTTTTTTTTTTTAACGGAATCAGTTCAGTTCAGTCACTCAGTTGGGTCTGACACTTCGCAACCCCATGGACCACAGCATGACAGGCCTCCCTGACCATCACCAACTCCCGGAGTTTACTCAAACTCATCTCCATTGAGTCAGTCATGCCATCCAACCATCTCATCCTCTGTCGTCCCCTTCTCCTCCCTCCTTCAATCTTTCCCAGCTTCAGGGTCTTTTCTAATGAGTCAGCTCTTCGCATCAGGTGGCCAAAGTATTGGAGTTTCAGCTTCAACATCAGTCCTTCCAATGAACACCCAGGACTGATCTCCTCTAGGATGGACTGGTTGGATCTCATTACAGTCCAAGGGACTCTCAGGAGTCTTCTCCAACACCATAACTCAAAAGCATCAATTCTTTGGTGCTCAGCTTTCTTTATAGTCCAACTTTCACATCCATACATGACTACTGGAAAAACCATAGTCTTGATGAGATGGACCTTTGTTGGCAAAGTAATGTCTCTGCTTTTTAATATGCTGTCTAGTTTGGTCACAACTTTCCTTCCAAGGAGCAAGTGTCTTTTAATTTCATGACTGCAGTCACCATCTGCAGTGATTTTGGAGCCCAAAAATAAAGTCTGCCACTGTTTCCCCATCTATTTGCCATGAAGTGATGGGACCAGATGCCATGATCTTTGTTTTCCTTATGTTGAGCTTTAAGCCAGCTTTTTCAGTCTCCTCTTTCACTTTCATCAAGAGGTTCTTTAGTTCTTCTTCACTTTGTGCCATAAGGGTGGTGTCATCTGCATATTTGAGGTTATTGATATTTCTACCAGCAATCTTGATTCCAGCTTGGGCTTCACCCAGCCAAGTGTTTCTCATGATTTACTCTGCATGTAAGTGAAATAAGTGGGGTTACAATATACAGCCTTGACGTACTCCTTTTCCTATTTGGAACCAGTCTGTTGTTCCATGTCCAGTTCTAATTGCTACTTCCTGACCTGCATACAGATTTCTCAAAAGGCAGGTCAGGTGGTCTGGTATTCCCTTTCTTTTAGAATTTTCCACAGTTTATTGTGATCCACACAGTCAAAGGCTTTGGCATAGTCAATAAAGCAGAAGTAGATGTTTCTGGAACTCTGTTGCTTTTTCAATGATCCAGCAGATGTTGGCAATTTGATCTCTGGTTCCTCTGCCTTCTCTAAAACCATCTTGAACATCTGGAAGTTCACAGTTCACATATCGCTGAAGCCTGGCTTGGAGAATTTTGAGCATTACTTTACTAGCATGTGAGATGAATGCAATTGTGTCATAGTTTGAGCATTCTTTGGGATTGCCTTTCCTTGGTATTGGAATGAAAACTGACCTTTTCCAGTCCTGTGGCCACTGCTGAGTTTTCCAAATTTGCTGGCATATGGAATGCAGCACTTTCACAGCATCATCTTTTAGGATTTGAAATAGCTCAGCTGGAATTCTATCACCTCCACTAGCTTTGTTCATAGTGATGCTTCCTAAGGCTCACTTGACTTCACATTGTAGGATGTCTGGCTCTAGGTGAGTGATCACACCATTGTGATTATCTGAGTCATGAAGAACTTTTTTGTACAGTTTTCTGTATACTCTTGCCACCTCTTTTTAATATCTTCTGCTTCTGTGAGGTCCATACCATTTCTGCCCTTTATTGAGCCCATCTTTGCATGAAATGTTCCCTTGGTATCTCTAAGTTTCTTGAAGTTATCTCTAGTCTTTCCCATTTTATTGTTTTTCTCTATTTCTTTACACTGATCACTGAGGAAGGCTTTCTTCTCTGTCTATGCTATTCTTTGGAACTCTGCTTTCAAATGTGTATATCTTTCCTTTTCTCTTTTGCTTTTCGCTTCTCTTCTTTTCACAGCTCTTTTTAAGGCCTCCTCAGATGGCCATTTTCCTTTTTTGAATTTATTTTTCTTGGGGATGGTCTTGATCCCTGTCTCCTGTACAGTGTTATGAACCTCCATCCATAGTTCTTCAGGCACTCTGTCTATCAGATCTAGTCCCATAAATCTATCTCTCATTTCCATTGTATAATCGTTAAGAGATATGATTTAGGTCATACCTAAATGGTCTAGTGGTTTTCCCTAGTTTCTTCAATTTCAGTCTGAATTTGGCAATAAGGTCTTCTAGATCTGAGCCACAGTCACCTCCCGGTCTTGTTTTTACTGACTATATAGAGCTTCTCCACCTTTGGCTGCAAAGAATATAATCAGTCTCATTTTTGTGCTGGCCACCTGGTGATGTCCAACAGAAGAAAACACTATAAAATACTTGAATCCATGTCTGCTAATAACTGAATACTATACATACCATTCTATGAATACCACGTTGTATGTATCCATTTCTCTATTTAAAAGACTGTTTTGCTTCTAAGTTTTGACTTTTACATGTAGCAGTAAAAGGTTTATCCTGGTGAAGAAACCTCATTACAACTCTGATTTCCTTAGGACAGATTTCTAGAACAGGATTACTGGACTAAACTTTCTAAAGGTCCTTGGTTCCAACTGCCAACATACTTGGGACAGGAGAATTCAGAACATACATTCCCAGGATGCTGTAAATCAAACCTCCATCTGTCTGTGTTTTGAAGGAGGAAGGGAAAGGTAGATGTCTCTGTAGTTTACAAGACAATAGGTATGAAAGTTCTGGGTTTTACTTAGGACATTATTATTTATTAGTGAAACCATCTCTGTCTGTACAGTCAGTTGGAAAGGTTGCAGAATCAGAGTAGCATTCAGCTATTTTTCTGCCTCATTCATATAATGAACAAGGAACTAATTAATTCTGACATTTGAAAGGGTCTTTGATGCCACAATTAAAATAAAAAGTCCAAAAATAACTGTGTGTAACTTTGGAGAGGGTAATTCTGATGTCATTTTACTCAGATTCACAGCTTCCACTGAAACATCATTTGTGTTGCATGTGATCTTGTCTTCAAGGTAAGAGGCTTCAATTTAAACACTCAAGGACTGAGGCAACATGATCAAAACACTAGTTGGGATCGGCAGATACTTGATACAGTGGGCAACCAGCTATACTCTAATGCCATCTGGAATTCAAGAAAAACTTTTTTATGAACACTTTTTTTTAAGTTGAAACATAGTTGCCTTATACTATTATGCTAGTTTCACATATACAAATAGTGATTTAATATTCCTATGGATAATACTCCATTTACAGTTACAAAATAATGACTATATTTCCCTGTGCTGCACTATATATTTTTATTGCTTATCTGTTTTAGTTTAGTAGTTTGTCCTCTTAATCTGCTATCTGTTTTTGCCTCTCCCTGCTTTCCATGCCCCACTGGTAATCACTACTTTGTTCTCTATATCTGTGAGTCTGTTTCTGTTTTGCCATTTTCATTTATTTATTTTATAGATGTCCCATATAAATGATAACAGTATTTGTCTTACTCTGACTTATTTCACTAAGCATAATATCTTCCAGGTCCATCCACGTTGTGGCTCATAGCAAATTTTCATTCTTTTTTATGGCTGAGTAGTATCCCATGGTATATATGTACCATATCTTCTTTATCCATTCATCTATTGATGGATTAGGTTGCTTTCAGATCTTAGCTAGTATAATTGTGCTGTTATAAATACTGAAGTGAATGTATCTTTTTGAATTAATGTTTTTGCTTTCTTTGGATATATACCCAGAAGTGGAAATGCTTATCATTGTGGTAGTTCTATTTTTAGTTTTTTTGAAGAAAAACTATTCTCAACAGTGACTACACCACTTTATATTTCAACCAACGGTACACCACGATTCCCTTTTATCCATATCCTTGCCAACATTTGTTATTCACAGACTTTTTGATAATAGCCATTCTGACAGGTATGAGGTGATATATTATTGTGGTTTTGGTTTGCATTTCTCTCATATTAGCAATGCTGAGCATCTTTTCATGTGTCAGCCATCTGTATGTCTTTGGAAAAAAATCTTCTCAGGCTTTGTCAGTTTTTAAATTTGGTTGTTAGTTTTTCTGACATTGAGTGGTATAAGCTATTTAAATATTTTGTATATTAATCCTTGTTGATCATATTATTTGCAAATATTTTCTTCCATTCAGTAACTTGTCTTTTTGTTTTAGTCATCATTTCCTTTGCTATATAAAAGATTTAAGTTTAATTAGGTCCCATGTGTTTGCTGTTGCTGTTGTTTCTTTTGCCTTGGGAGACTGATAACCTCCCATCCCCACCCACCCCCAGTTGCTTATGATTTATGTCAAAGAGTCTTCTGCCTTTGTTCTCTTCTAGGAGTTTTATGGTTTCAGGTCTCCCATTTAGGTCTTTACTCCATTTTGAGTTTATTTTGTATATGGTGTAAGGAAATGTTCTAATTTCATTGTTTTACATATAGTTGTCCAGTTTTCCCAGCAAGTTTTCTTGTCTCTTTTTTTGTATATGAATCTTCCAAATTCATTCTATGAGGCTACCATTACCCCAATACCAAAACCAGGAAAAGACACTACAAGAAATTGCAAGCCAGTATCTCTGATTAACATAGGTACAAAAAAAATCCCTCAATGAAATATTAGCAAACATAATCCAACAATATATGAAAAGGACCATATACCATGATCAACTGAGGTTTGTTTCAGGGATGCAGGGATGGTTCAATATTCTCAAATCAGTCAATGTGATAAACCACATTAACAAATGGAGGGATAAAAGTCACATTATTATATCAGTAGACACCAAAAAACATTTGAAAACATAACATCCAATCATGATAAGAACACCATTAAAGTGGATATAGAGTGAACATATCTCAACATAGTAAATGGCATTTATGACAAGCCCATAGTCAACATAAAAGCTGAAAGCCTTCCTGCTAAATTTTGGAAGAAGACAAGGATGCCTACTCTGGTGACTTCTTTTTAACATAGTATTGGAAGTCCTAGCCACAGCAATCAGTCAACAAAAAGAAATTAAAAAAAAAAATCCAAATAGAAAGAGAAGTAAAAATGTAACTATTTTCAAACGATGTGATACTATACATAGAAGACTCTAAAGTCTCCATCAAAAAAAAAAAAAATGTTAGAACTAATAAATGGATAAAGTTGTAGGATTTTACTGTGGTTTTATGAAAGTAATCTCAAATAGTACTTCACAGCTGAGTAAATGAATTGAATATTTGAGTGTATATTAAACTAAGATCATACTACTTTTCTCAACCTATCCATAATGCTTGTATGTGTAAAAGGAATTCTCTCCAAGAGGATTATTAATATAGTTAATTCCTAAGTAAGGAGTATTCCAACTTCAGTGTGGTGATTAGAAAGGCTTCTTTGAAGAACTGAAATATTGTCTGAAATCTAAGGCATGAGAAGGAGCTACACATGTGTAATGTGGGAGAAAAAGTACCCTAGGCTAAGATCAAGCCAAGTGCAAGACCTTAACCTGAAAAAGCAGATGCTCTGTTTGCAGAACCAAAAGAAGGCAGGCTGGTCCTTCAATCTCTTTGCCAAAATCTGGTGGGGACCCTGAGTGCAAGTCTTGCACTTTGTGTACACTGTCTTTCCTTTAGCAGCTACAGCAAATCTTGGTAAATAAGAAGGCCTCTATTATTTTTGTTGAGTAGTTGAAGTATTGAAGGAATGGCTGGTATGAGTCTTTTATGTAAATTTACATGCATGGTAATATTGCTAATGAACACTGATTCACTACCTTCCTGTCAGCACTAATGTCTCCAAAGGATTTCAGTGGGTCACATTGAATGCCCATTCATCCATTTTCTTGAGAACATTCCAAAAGTGTTCATGCTTCTATGACTTGGTGATAAAGCTCCCCTTCTAGGAATGCTGAAACACATATGCTTCTGTTTCTAAAACTTCAGCTATGCATGTTCAATGCTTCTAATTTTGCTGTATCTGAATTGCAGCTGTGTTCTCATTTTATATATGTATATATACACGTGTATTTGTGTATATGAGTATTTGACTCACCTTAAAAAGCATAAATACTTACTAAGCATTGAAGTCTTAGTATGAAAATGATCATATTATTCAATATCACTCCTATATTTTAAATAGGTATGTATATATTAAAGTATGAAAGTGAAGTGAAAGTTACTCAGTCATGTCTCTTTGCAACCCTGTGGACCACAGCCCATTAGGCTCCTCCATCAGTGGGATTCTCTAGACAAGAATACTGGAGTGGGTAGCCTTTACCTTTTCTGGGGGATCTTCCCAATCCAGGTATTGAACCCGGATCTCCTGCTTTGATGGCGGATTCTTTATCATCTGAGCCCCAGGGAAGCCCATATTAAAGTAAATGTGTGTGTGTGTGTGTGTGTATGTGTATAAACTTTTTATAAGGGGCATCTATGTTTTACCTTAAAACTATATTCTCTACTACCAAAGATTATCTGTGCCACATAGCATATCCTATTCCAATTCACATTAATTTTAGGCTTTTCTTAAAATTTCCAACTCAAGCCCCACCTTGTATGGGAAGCCTTTCTTCAGCACTCCAGCTGCTAGTGGTATGATGACTTTCAGAGTACTGTTTTTGCATCCTTTTCATTTGTGTCAGGCTGGGCCAGGGAGAAGAATGGAAAGGGATCAGACAGAGTGACCTGAAGGAGCCTTTACTGTTCAAGAACCAATAATAGGTTGACAGACTGTGGCTTCACTGCATTGTATTGGCTTCAGCACTCAAACATTCAATGAGGTCTTTGAAACTGATGTCTTCTGAGAGTGATTCTTGTCATATTGGGGTTGTAGACTTCTTCAGAAGTTCTTGATAAAACTGAACTTTCTCCTCCAGGAAGAAAACACATGCAGCATAAAAGTAGGCACATAGTTTAAGGTTGTTTAAAAGACCCCAAGAAACCCATCAGTTGAAGTCTATTTCCAGGTGTTAGGGACCCCATGTTAAAAGCAACAACAAAAATACCCAACCCTGCCAAACAACTGGCATTCATTAAGAGCTTACTATGTTCTGGGCTTGGTATGCAATAATTCACATGCATTATCGCTTTGCACCTTTTAAGTTTTCTCACAATCCCCTATGGTGCATTCTATTGCTATCTCTATTTTATAGACAGGAGAAAGCAAGATACAGAGAGGAAGTTCAGTACGTTTGCTGAAGGCCAACTGCTGGGAAGTTACGAGGCTGATTTTGTACTCGGGCAGTCTGAATCCCTCCCTTAGCCATACTCTCATCGCATTTCTTTACTGTATTACTTGTCCCTAATCATGATGAGAGGTGGCTAGCACATCCATTTCGTGAGGGAATATGCTACCAGAAACCTGGGTGATTGACAAGAGCACCAGATATTAATGTTACAAATTCTTCTTTCAATAATGGAAACCATCCATTCTGAAATACACAGAGAATAAAGACAGATTTGAAAAAGCCCATGTGCTAAAATTTCTTACTTGGAAAGATCCCATAGACAGAGGAGCCTGGTGGGCTACAGTCCATGAGGTTGCGAAGATCTGGACACAACTGAAGGAACGGAGGGTGCATGAGCGTGCAGGTGGTAGTGAGCACCCTCCCTTCTACTTCCTACCCAGAGACTTGCTTAATGTCTGCTTTCTACGATGAAGTGTAAAAAAAATAATAAAATTTGCCTTCATTCTCATTGTAACATATTCTAATTTTAAGAGATCACAGGTTAATTAAATTCATTTAAAAACAACTTTTGGGTACTACCTTAATTAACCTTCCAGGTTTCCTCGTTATTCCACTCCTATTCAGTGCTGTCAGTTTCCCAGGGTGAGGGCTAGAGCTCCTCACCTTGTCAGGTAGAAGGGGAGGGGGGGAAATAGCATTTGTCCCTCAGTTTGATTAGTGAAGCTCATTAACTGTCAGATATAAGGCACAGACAGTCCATCCAAGGAGGACAGCAACACCAGTGACATTTATTACATGGCTAGTGTTCAGAGGCTCCTTAGAAACCAATTTTCAATCTTACAGCTCCTGTGCCCAGAATGGGACTTCTCTAGGATTCATAAGGAAGCCTGATCAAAATGCAAAGTGAGAAAGAACAGATAAAGGGTCTTAGATAACTAAAGCACAAAACCAGACCCAAAGACTCATGGCAGAGATAAAGCAGCAAAGTTTTAACTGCTTCCCTTTATACCTGGGTGTTATTTACACAGCTTCAGTAGTGTTGTTATTTTGGGGTTTTCCTGTGACTTCACAAAGTCAGTGGGCAACAGAGATGTTTGGTTGATGTCCCAAAACAGTGGAAACTGACACTGGTTTTCTGAATTGATCACTATATTCATAGAGTGAATCTATTTCCCCCTACTTACCCTAAAATTCTCCCAGACAACAAACTTGAATGAGGACTTGGCCTCATGTTTCACATGCAAGAGCTCTGTGCGGTGAACCAGGCAATCCTCTGAAAGCATTTATGCTCTCTAGCAGTGTGGTGAGCATTTTATTCTTTTAAACAAATATCAAGAAAGGGTCCTTCTCCAAACTGATCTATAGTTTACCCACAGAAATGGATATTGAATGAAACCAGTATCCATTTTTGATTTCTATGGAGATGGTATCCTTTAAAACCTGACCTCTAGTCCTCATTTGCCATCAAACGAGTTGTATTATTTTCCTTACCTACAGTGTGACTATATTGCATAGCATTCATAGTCTGGCTAGAAAACCATGTAGCTTTCTGATTATGTGTAGTTTTGTATTAATCTTCAATACATTATTTTACAAACCCATGAACTGGGTTATGATGTTCCCCATTTATAGAGGAGTAAACTAAGACAGAAATGTGAAGTAGCTCTCCTAAAGGTGCCCATTTAATAAATGCAGAAGGCAGGCAATGAACAGATTCTGTTGGCTTAACCAGAAGACTGTTCCTAAAATCTTTTCTAGCTGTAACAGTTTATGATTCAAAGCTACATGAATTGCAATTTTTCTTTCATTTACTTTAACCACTGGCTAGCCTGGTGGGGGGCTTAATAAAACATAACACTCACAACTTATTTCTCAGTCTCCCCCAACCACTTCTATTCACAAAAGAACATGACCAGGGGACAAAGATAGGGGACCCAATGAACTCCCAGTGTCCACTTGGTTACTCCTCATGTCTCAGAAGGGCAGAGGACTGAACCAGAAAGTGGATAATTGCTCTATTACTTAAAAACAATTTCAAGGAAGTATCTCTAACTTGAAGGAAAGATGAGTCAATAAGTGAAATTTCCTGAAAAAGATACCTCAGAATAGAGGTCTTTGAATTTTGAAAAGGAATTAGAATTACCCGTGGAGTTACTAGAAATGCATATTGATGGCCATCACTATATAGAGATTCTGATCCAATATATGGGGCTAATGTGTCTGAATTTTTATCAAATTCGCTAGGTCTGATGCAATTAATGTTAAAAAGGAACTGTCCTAGAGACTCCCTGGAGTCCATTTGAGCTGCTATGACAAAATACCATAGACCCATTAACTGATAAGCAACAGAAATGTATTCATCACAGTCCTGGATGCTGGAAGTCTGTCGATCAGGATGCCAGTGTGGTTGCGTGAGGGCTCTCATCTGTTTTCACACTTTTCCTTTGTATCCTCACAGAACCAAAAAGGCTAAGAATCTCTCTTGTGTGTGTGCTCAATTGCATCCAATTCTTTGCAACTCCATGGACTATAGCCTGCAAAACTCCTCTGTTAATGGAATGTTCCAGGCAAGAATACTGGAGCAGGTTGCCATTTCCTAGTCAAGGGGAATCTTCCCAACCCAGGGATCGAACGCGCATCTCTCGTGTCTCCTGCATTGGTAGGCAGATTCTTTATTACTAATGCTACCCTCTAGGTTCTCTTTTATAAGACTCTAATCCCACTCATAAGGATCCGGTCTCCAGTCTCATAGTTTAAGCTCCTCCCAAAGACTCCAATTCCTAATATAATCACCATTGGGGGGTTGGGATTTCAACGTCTGTATTTTGTGGTGCCATAAACATTGAGATAATAGCAGGCAGTGTAGCCAGTTGTTCTTAAAATAGTTCCATGCTGTATTTGAGGTCTTCCCATAGATGTTTACATTCTTAAATCAAACTTCAAGGTTGATATATTCATCTTCTTTTTTGACATCTCCACTTGGCTATCTCTTAAGTCATCTCATATTTAGCCTCATAAAATTCTTGACTTTATTCTCTCCTGAATATTTTTCTCCACATCTTCCTCAACCAAATAAATAGAATAACTAACAACATGGTGATTAAAATAAAAGTCAGTAACTCATCCTTGCCTCCTCCTGTCCTGCCATACTTTGACCTTCCTACTCTCCATCTCTTCCTCCAACTCCAAATCTACTTCCAAAACAGATCTTTCATTTGTTTACTTTTCTCTATTGCCACTATCATCATCTTAGTCTAAGCCACCCTATATGTCACCTGGATTTCTGAAGTAGGGTTCTCACTGGTCTTCCTGATTCCAATCTAACCGCTCCAATTGGCCTTCTACACAGCAGCTAGTGATTTTTCAAATGTTAATCACACCACAACACTTGTGGTCCACACAAGTGTTCCACTTGAATCACTCTAATGGTCTCTCATTGCAGTTCACACTCCTTAGTACGGCCTGCCAAGCCATGAAGGGTTAGTCCCCACCCAGCTCCAGACATAGCAGCTTTCCAACAGCAGGCAGGCTTTGCTCTTCCCTCTGCCCGGGTTGCTCTGCTTAAAATGCCATCTGCAAGGTTTTCCCTCTAAATCAGTCCTTCTGATCCTTTATATCTCAGTTGAATTGTCACCAACTCAGAGAGGTGGTCCCTGACTGCTATGGACCCTTTCAACCTTGTGATCTCTTCCACAAGCTACTGTATTTTCCTTATAGCATTTATCACTACCTATCTAAAATTATTTGTTTATTGCTGATAGAATGTAACCTCCACGGAGTCAGAAACCTCACACGTCTTGCTTTCTTTTGTTCCTCAGTGCCTAGCACCCTAACTGGCACTTAGCAAAGCCCTCATAAATATTTGATGCATTTAAATCCAGAGTTAACAAGTTGTTTGGATATTTCCATCCTTAAAAAATATGTAAAACAGATTATGTGGAGAAAGGTATAATTAATGTAGAAGGTAAAATTCTAGAAAAACAAAAGAGTAGATTTTGTGAAGTATAAAACCTTTGTCCTTTGTCCCTTAAAATCCCACACAATAGAATCTTTTAAACTAGGATAATCCATCCACATTAGTCTCATCCATGCTGATTATGTCTAATCCACATGAATTTCTTAACTTCTGGCTCTCTCTTCTCAAGGCAGAAGGCAACTGATCTGATTCATAACCCAGCCCCCTGTGCTCATGGTGGCCTCCTCAGCATGGATATAGAGGGTTCACTGAACATAATGAAAGATACTTGGCCCTAAGCAAAAACAAATGATGATGAACTGCTTTGTGCTCTCCTCTGCTGTGAAACTCCTCATGTGTTATTAGCTCACAGAGCATCCTGTTGTGGAAATATGATTGCACTTCGAATGATCAGATGAATGAAACATGGATGGATTCCTCCAAAGGCTGAATGGGGGTAATTCTCTCTGCTTAAATGTTATAGACAAAGTTCACATTCTTTCAAACAATAGAGTGCTACTTTTTTTCCCTTAAGACCTCACATTTAAGAATCAGCTCAAATATAGATCTCTTTGAAAGCTGCCATTTTGCAATGCAAAAGACTTTAAGCATGCTCTACCTCTACACCAAACAGGTCAAGGAAAAAAGTAATAATTAAGAATCTTTTTATGGTGGCAGTTATTTTGGGGTGGTTGTTTTATTGGCCCCAGTGCATTTTTCCTTCATCTGGTAGGAAATCTTGATTTTGCTTTATCAAAGAATCCTCTCCTAATGCTTATTCCAATAATTTAGCTGTGATACATCCACCCCAGATGTAAGAATGGAAACAGTCCATAAACTGTTCCAATCATATTGTTTCTCCCTGGAATTTTAATCTTGAGTAGAGTAACTCAATTATTGAAAATGGTAGTATGTGATAGTGGTCCAGAAGAGAGTTTCATTGGTTTCTGTTTCTAAGGTTTCCAGAACTCCTGGCTCCTTGTGTTTTCAGAGACTTGTTTCTTAAGCTTTTGTTTTCATTGTAAGAGGTATTCCATGTTATTAAACTTGTTCTGATTATCTACTGACACCCAGCAAACCTCTCGAGAGTATAGTAACATAAAAATATATTTTTTAAAAAATTTGTGGTCCTTTAAGTTAGCAGCAAATGAGATTCCCAGATGGCTCAGTGGTAAAAAGTCCATCTGCCAATGCAAGAGATGTAAGAGATGTGAGTTTGATCCCTGGGTCAGGAAGATCCCCTGAAGTAGGAAATGGCAACCTGCTCCAGTATTTTTGCCTGGAAAATTCCATGGACAGAGGAGCCTGGTGGGATGCAGTATACGGGGTCACAAGGAGTCAGACATGATTGAGTGACTAAGCACAAGTTAGCAATTAGGGCTTGGCACAGAGTAAATGGCTATTTTCTGCTCTAGCACGACTGGGACCTCAGTCCAGTAGGTATTGTACTCCTGTAATAGTTCCATAGCTACCTCCTACTGCTGTTGTGGCAAACTTAAGTGATGTATCTGCTTAAAACCCTGAGTGATGCTAGGCATCTCCAGGTAAGCAGTTCATTTCCCCAGTAAATTGTGTATTATGGTAAAAACTGATCTCTCATTATTCACTCATATTTTTTCAGCATATTTAGTGAAATACCATAAACCTTGAGTAACACCATGAGACCCATATGAAATGCCACTAATGATGTTAGAAATGCTCCCAAGAAGCAGAGAAAAGTCATGACACTACAAGAAAAAGTTGAATTGTCAGATATTCACTGTAGATTGAGGTCTGCAGCTTCAGTTGCCCACCATCTCAAGATAAATGAACCCAGCTAAGTAAAAAGGGGAAAGGAAATTCGTGAAACTGTCACTGAAGCTATGGCCATAGGAACAAAACCCCACACATTTTGTGAAAGACCTTTGCAATCTTGTATCAAAAATGTGGGTGCAAGATTGCTGTAAGAAATGCATGCCTATACATTCTAATATGATATGAGGAAAAGTAAAGTCTTTCCATGATGACTTAAAGCAAAATGAGAATGAAGGATCTAAAGCTGGAGAACTGAATTCTAGCGAAGGATGATTTGATAACTTTAGAAAGAGTTTTGGCTTTAAAAATGTCAGGATAGTGGGAGAAGGAGCTTCTGCTGACCAAGAAAACAGCAAATAAGTTTGCAATGCCATTAAGAAAATCATGTAAGGGAAAGGATATCTGCCTGCCTGAATAGGTTTTTTAATGCAAACAAAAGTACCCTATTCTTTAATAAAAATGCCACAAAAGACATTTATTAATAAGGAAGAGAAGCAAGCACCAGGGTTTAAGACAGGAAGGGATAGGGTAACTCTACTGTTTTGTATAAATGCAAGCAGATTTTTGATCATGATTGCCCATTACTAAAAAGCTATTAATCCACAAGCCTTGAAGATAAAAGATAAACATGGGGTGCCAGTCTTTTGGTTGTACAGTACGAAGGCCTAGACAATGAAATCGTTTTCCTGGATTAGTGCCACTGATGCTTTGTCCCTGAAGTCAGAAGTAACAGTAAGGAGCTGCTTTTTTAAGTTCTTTAGATTTTTATATTAGACCATGCTCCTGGCTACCCAGAACCCTATAAGTTCAATACTTGGGGCACTGAAGTAGTCTGCTGCTGCTGCTGCTAACTTGCTTCAGTCGTGGCTGACTCTGTGTGACCCCACAGATGGCAGCCCACCAGGCTCCCCCGTCCCTGGGATTCTCCAGGCAAGAACACTGGAGTGAGCTGCCATTTCCTTCTCCAATGCATGAAAGTGAAAAGTGAAAGTGAAGTCGCTCAGTCGTGTCCGACTCTTAGTGACCCCGTGGACTGGAACCCACCAGGCTAACCTCTGTCCATGTGATTTTCCAGGCAAGAGTACTGGAGTGGGGCCCCTAAATGCAAAACCTCTAATTCAGCCTCTAGATCAGGGGCCATAAGGACCTTTAAGACTCTTTACACATACTACAAAGATCTTAATGATGCAGATAACCACTATGGTGTAATCACCCACCTAGAGCCAGACATCCTGGAATTCAAAGTCAAGTGGGCCTTAGGAAGCATCACTATGAACAAAGTTAGTGGAGGTGATGGAATTCCAGTTGAGCTATTTCAAATATTCAAAGATGATGCTGTGAAAATGCTGCATTCAAAGTGCCAGCAAATTTGGAAAACTCAGCAGTGGCCACAGGAGTGGAAAAGGCCAGTTTTCATTCCAATCTCAAAGAAAGGCAATGCCAAAGAATGTTCAAACTACTGCACATTTGCACTCATCTCACATGCTAGTAAAGTACTGCTCAAAATTCTCCAAGCCAGGCTTAAACAGTACATGAACCATGAACTTCCAGATGTTCCAGCTGGATTTAGAAAAGGCAGAGGAACCAGAGATCAAATTGCCAACATCCACTGGATCATTGAAAAAGCAAGAGAGTTCCAGAAAAACATCTACTTCTGCTTTATTGATTACATCAAAGCCTTTGACTGTGTGGATCACAATAAACTGTGGAAAATTCTGAAGGAGATGGGAATACCAGACCACCTTACCTGCCTCCCAAGAAATCTGTATGCAGGTCAAGTAGCAACAGTTTGAATTGGACATGGAAAAAGAGACTGGTTCCAAATAGGAAAAGGAGTATGTCAAGCCTATATATTATCACCCTGCTTATTTAACTTATGTGCAGAGTACATCATGTGAAATGCCAGACTGGAAGAAGCACAAGCTGGAATCAAGATAGCTGGGAAAAATATCAATAATCTCAGATGCACAGATGACACCACCCTTACGGCAGAAAGCAAAGAAGAACTAAAGAGCCTCTTGATGAAAGTGAAAGAGGAGAGTGAAAAAGTTGCCTTAAAATTCAACTTCAAAAAATATCATGCTATCTAGTCCCATCATTTCATGGCAAACAGATGGGGAAACAATGGAAACAGTGACAGACTTTATTTTGGGGGGCTCCAAAATCACTGCAGATGGTGCATGTGGCCATGAAATTAAAAGACACTTACTCCTTGGAAGGAAAGTTATGACCAACCTTGACAGCATATTAAAAAGCAGAGACATTACTTTGCCAACAAAGGTCCATCTAGTCAAAGCTATGGTTTTTCCAGTAGTTAAGTATGGATGTGAGATTTGGACTATAAAGAAAGCTGAGCACTGAATAATTGATGCTTTTGAACTGTTTTGTTAGAGAAGACTCTTGAGAGTCCCTTGGACTGCAAGGAGATCCAACCAGTCCATCCTAAAGGAAATCAGTCCTGAATATTCATTGGAAGGACTGATGCTGAAGCTGAAGCTCCAATACTTTGGCCACCTGATGTGAAGAACTGACTCATTGGAAAAGACTCTGATTCTAGGGAAGATTGAAGTTGGGAGGAGAAGGCGTCAACAGAGGATGACATTGTTGGATGGCATCATCAACTCAATGGACTTGAGTTTGAGTAAGATCCTGGAGCTGCTGATGGATAGGGAAGCCTGCCATGTTTGCAGTCCATGGGGTCACAAATAGTCAACATGACTGAGCAACTGAACTGAACTGAATTGAACACATACTACTCTATGGAGAGGATTTTCAACAACATGGAGGAGAACCCTGACAAAGAAAACATCATGAAAGTCTTGAAGTCTCCACCAGTGGAGATGCCATTGTTTACTGAAAAGTCTGTGAAAACCATCTAGCCACAAACAATAAATTCCTGCTAGAGAAAACTGTCCAGATGTTATATATGACTTTACAGAATTTATGACAGAGCTGATTAAGGAAATCATGAAAGACTGTGGATATGACAAAAAAGTTGGAAATGAACTTCAATTGAAATCCATGGGTTTCAAGACATGGATCCTGGAGAAATTTAAGAGCTAGTAGACACCACAACCGGAGAAGGCAATGACACCCCACTCCAGTACTCTTGCCTGGAAAATCCCATGGACAGAGGAGCCTGGTAGGCTGCAGTCCATGGGGTTGCTAAGAGTCAGACACAACTGAGTGACTTCACTTTCATGTTTCACTTTCATGCATTGGAGAAGGAAATGGCAACCCACTCCAGTATTCTTGCCTGGAGAATCCCAGGGATGGGGGAGCCTGGTGTGCTGCTGTCTATGGGGTCGCATAGAGTTGGACACGACTGAAGTGACTTAGCAGCAGCAGCAGACACCACGACAGCTCATACACCACAGAGAACAGGACATGATGCATTGTCCCTGAGCCTCTGGTTTCTCCAGTGGAATAAGATAGCCCAGGGGAGCCACCAGCATCCCTAAAGTCCAGCATTGTGGGTTGCTCTTTTCTGGTCTTGCACCATGAGTACTGGAGAATAATATGCAATATGACTGTGAAGGAGAAAGGGGGAGGAGCTTGAACAGCCAGCACATGGACCTTGGCAGAC
The DNA here is from genome assembly GCF_019320065.1 of Cervus canadensis. Lineage (NCBI taxonomy): Eukaryota > Metazoa > Chordata > Mammalia > Artiodactyla > Cervidae > Cervus > Cervus canadensis. The sequence goes on from NC_057389.1 coordinate 52,571,862, forward strand.
CAAGTTCATTCCTGTAGAGTCCAGGTAATAATCCCAACCAGTGGCTTTGCTCATCTGCAGATCCAAGTCATGCAACCTCTGACGAGTGAATGAGTTGGGAGAAGATCTGCCTGATTTAGATCCTCAAACAAGTTTTGCCAGACCTAGAGCTCAGTTTCTCCACATCCAGGAAAGGAGCTCAATCATAGCCCTATTCACTGTGTGTCTTCTGCCCCCAGCTTACTGGAAGGGCTGGTGAGTACTCCAGGAAGCAGTGCGGCCCAGAGGCACTTGAGCTGAAAGGTGAGTGGGCAGAGTTGATTATCCCCAGAACAAAGCCAGTACTGGGTATGGAGTGTTACACCCTGGTATTACACCTAGGCAGGGGGATTAATTCATAGCCAAGACTGAGGGTAGCTCCCAGAACCTCCCAACTAGAGAGCTTATTTGGGAAATTGAGAGTAGCCTGAAGTGGCCTCTCCCCCTTCACCCAAGTAGGGAGTTGAGACATGATACCACTCACTGTGGAGAGGCCCCATCTGACCAGAAGAGTTGGTGCCAACTCCTGTGGCTCAGTGGCACTTGAGTCTAGAGATAGGCAGGCAGAGCTATGGGTTTTCAGGACAAAGCCAGTAGCACTGTTTGATCAAGGAACTTGGGATGTGCATCACCTTGAGATAAGAAAAAAAGAGCTTTACCAGCTTTAGAGCTGTTTTCTCACTGTACCCAGGAAAAGAATGTAATTTATAGTTCTACCCATTGCTGAAGATAGCCTTTAGCCTGTTCAAACAGGGAACCTAACCAATATGCAGCATATGCGAAGCTGCATAGCCCATTCAACAGCCCTAAGTACAGTGGCATTTTATCAGTCAATGGCTGCTTCCATCTTCAGAGCAAAAGTGGTGGTCTCACCTGACCAGGGAGTTAAGTGAACATTCTGGCCCCTTTCAGGTTCCCAAACAATGAGGTGTATGGGCCCTGGGTCCTGTCCTTCCATCCTTCCAGAGCAGGAAAGGTAATTCATTGGCCCATTTACTACTGAATAGAGTACCCAGTCCTGACCATTTAGTAAGCCTATCTAGCGAATCCAGGCAATTGTGGACCCCATCCTACAGCCCCACACAAGTAGGGAACCAACCAGCAGTCCTATCCAAATGGAGATTTATGAACTGTCAGACAAAGAATTCAGAATAATCCTCTTAAGGAAGTCTAGTGAACTATAAGAAAACACAGATAAATGTTACCAGTCAGTGACTGCTCCCTGCATCCATGATCATCATTTGAATAGTTGCCTCACCCAAAAATAGACCATAAAAGCAGAGCCCAGATGCCCAAGGATATTGCCAGCAAACATACCCAATACCCAAACTGAGTTGATTGATGAAGAACTGCCTTTGCCAAAGCAAACCTATAGTCTGGGAGAGGAACTCCACTAGTTAAGTATGTAGATTCCAGTATAAGGATGCAAATATCAGAAAAAATCAGGTAAATTTGATGCCACCAAAGGAAACTAATAAAGCTTCAAAATAAAGAAATGGAGATTTATGAACTGTCAAGGAATTCAGAATAATCCTCTTAAGGAAGTCAAGTGAACTATAAGTCAAGTAACTATAAGAAAACACAGATAACTAAACCAAATTACAAAAGTAGTACATGGATAAAATTCAATAAGGAATTCAGTAAAGAAGTTCAATAAGGAAATAGCAACCATCAAAACAAGATAAAACAAACAGAATTCCTAGGTTGAAATTACAATAACTGAGCTGAAAAATTCAAACAAGAATTTAAAAAGTAGATTAGACAATGCAGAAGAAAGAATCAGTGACCTGGAGGATTAGACATTGGAAATTACAAATTTAAAGGAGAAAAAAGAAAATAAAAGAAAATAGAGATAGCCTAAGGAAATTATGGGACACAATGACTAGAAACAATATTTGCATTATGAAAATTCCACAAATATAAGAGAAAAAGAAATGGAGAGAAAGGCTGAAAATTTACTGAATCTGGAGAGAGAAATGGACATCCAGATCTACAAGGTCAATAGGACCCCAAATAGATTGAACCTGAATAGGGCTACCTTAAAACACATTATAATTGTCAAATGTCAAAGACAAAGGAAGAGGTTTAAGAGCAGCAACAGAAAAAAGAAATCACATACAAGAAACTTCCATAAGAGAATCAGTGGATTTCTCAACAACAACTTTTTATGGCAAAAGATAAAGAGATAACATACTCAAAAAAATTTTAAGAAAATAAATCTCACCCAAGAATTCTATACCTGGTGAAGCTGTCCTTCCAAAACAAAGAAGGGACAAAGACTTTCTTGAACCAACCAAAGCTGAGGGAGGGCAATACAGTAGACTTAAAGTAAAAGAAATATAACCAGAAGTTCTTGGAGTAGAAGTAAAAGAATGTTAATTAGCATCATAAAAACATAAAAAGGTAGTACAAATCTCACTGGCAGTGGTAAATAAATAGTCATAGCTAGATTATACAGTATGGTAATAGCAGTGTGTAATTCACACACAACTTTAATTTGAACATTAAAAAATAGTAATAAAAATAACCATAACTACAATGATCTATTATAAGTAACATAATGTAATAAAAACATATAACAAAAATAACCTAAAATGGGGGGAAAAGGATTGATAAAACTATAAAATTTATGAATTCTACTGAAGTTACCAGTTTAAAATAGGGTATTATAAGTTTAAGATGGTTTATGTAAGCTTCATAGTAACCACAAGGAAAATCCTCTATTAATTACACAAGAGAACATGGTGAGGAAGTCAAAGCACGCTGATACCAGAAGGTGTCAAAACACACACTCAAAAAGGCAGCAGGTTAAGAAGTTAAAAAACAATATAGATCTACAAAATAGCCACAATACTTAACAAAATGACAGTGGTAGTCTCCTACCTATAGATAATTACCTTAAGTGTAAACAGATTGAAATAAATAAATGTACAGAATATAGAAAGGTTGAATGGTTTAAAAGTCATATCCAATAATATGCTTCCTGTAAGAGACACACCTTAGCCTTTAAGATATACATAGACTGAAGTTGAAGGTATGGAAAGAGAAATTTCAAGCAAATGGTAACCAAAAAGAAAAAGAAAAATAAGTGGGGCTAGCTATATTTATATCAAAAACAAAGACTTTAAACCAAAATGATAAAGAAACAAAGTGAAGTCGCTCAGTCATGTCCAACACTTTGCGACCCCATGGACTGTAGCCCGCCAGGCTCCTCTGTCCATGGGATTCTCCAGGCAAGAATACTGGAGTGGGTTGCCATTTCCTTCTCCAGGGGATCTTCCCAACCCAGGGATCGAACCTGGGTCTCCTGCATTGCAGGCAGACGCTTTATCCTCTGAGCCACCAGGGAAGCCAAAAAAGTCATTATATAACAAGAAAGGGTTCAACATATCAGGAAGCTATAACAATCATAAATATTTATGTGCCTGATATTGGAACACTTAAATATATAAAGCAGAAATTAACAGAGCTCTAAAGAGAAATGAATATTGTACAATCAGATTTGAGGACTTTACTACCCAATTCTTAACAATTATTAGATCATCCAGACTGAGAATCAATAGGTGAGAGCAGATTTGAAAAACAATATAGACCAAATTTTTCCTTGGAAGTAAAGCTATGACAAACCTAGACAGTGTATTAAAAAGCAGAGACATTGCTTTGCCAACAAAGGTCAGTATAGTCAAAGCTATGGTTTTCCCAGTAGTCATGTACGGATGTGAGAGTTGAATCATAAGTCTGAGTGCCAAAGAATTAATACTTTCAAACTGTGGTGCTGGAAAAGACTCTTGAGAGTCTCTTGAACCAGTCAATCCTAAACCAGTCAATCCTAAAGAAAATCAACCCTGAAAATTCATTGGAAGGACTGTTGCTGAAGCTAAAGCTCTGATACTTTGACCACCTGATGCAAAGAACCAACTCATTAGAAAGGACCCTGATGCTGGGAAAAATTGAGGGCAGGAGGAGAAGGGGTGACAGACAATGAGATGGTTGGATGGCATCACTGATTCAATGAACATGAGTCTGAGCAAACTCAGGAAGATAGTGAAGAACAGGGAAGCCTGGCATGCTGCAATCCAAGGGATTGCAAAGAGCTGGACACGACTTAGCAACTGAACAACAATAAACCAACTAGACCTAATAGACATATAAAGGACGTTCTATTCAACAACACTGGAATACAGATTCTTTTCAAATAAACATGGAACATATACTAGAATCGATCATATATAGCCCACAAAACAAGTGTTACCAAATTCAAGAAGACTAAAATCATACCACAATCTCTGACCACAATGAGATGAAGCTAGAAATCAATACAAAAAGAAAATTGAAAATTCACAGACATAGGGAAATTAATCAACACTTTCTTGAACAACCAAAGAAGAAATTTTAAAAGGACATAATACAAGTTTCCTGAGACACAAAAATGGAAATTCTACACACCAGAACTGATAGGATGAAGCAGAAACAGTTCTAAGAGGCAAGTTCATAGCAATAAATGCCTATGTTAAGAAACAAGGATTCCAAATAAATAAACTATGCCTTAATGAAGTAGAAAAAGAAGAACAAATCCCAAAGTCAGCAAGAGAAATGGACTAATGAAGACCATTATTATTATAAAGAGCAGAAACAAATGACATTGAAAAGAGAAGAACAACAGGAAAGATTAACCAAATAATTGGTTCTTTGAAAAGGTAAACAAAACTGACAAACTTTTATGCAGACTAACAAATTAAAAAGAAAGGGGACCCAAGTCAACAAAATTATAAATAAATTAAAAATTGAGACATTACAGTTGATACCTCAGAAATTCAAAGGATCACAAGAGGCTAGTACGAACAACTATATGTCAAGAAATTAGACAACCTTTTGCTTGGTTAGTCACTCAGTCATGTCTGACTCTTCTTGACCCTATGGGTTGTAACCCACCAGACTCCTCTGTTCATGGAATCCTCCAGGCAAGAATACCAGCCCAGGGATCAAACCTGGGTCTCTTGCATTTCAGTCAGATTCTTTACAGTCTGTGCTACCAGGGGAGCCCAGACAACCTGAAAGAAATTTTTGAAATTCTTGAAACACACAATTTACTAAGACTGAATCAGGAAAAAGTAGAAAATCTGAGTAAACAAATTACTAGTAAGGAAAATTAATCAGAAATCACAAATATCTAAGGACTAGAGGTCTTCATTGATGAACTTTACCAAACATTTAAAAAATAATACCAATCCTTCTCAACTTCTTTCAAAATATCATGAAGGGGAGACACTCCCAAACCCATTTCATGAGGCCAGCATTATCCTGATACCAAAACCAGAAAAATATGAATAGAAAAGAAAACTACCAGAGTTAATATTCGTCATGACTATAGACCTAAAATGCTCAATATGTACTGTGCTATGCTTAGTCGCTCTATCATGTCTGACTCTTTGCGACCCATGGACCATATAGCCCACAAGGCTCCTCTGCCCATGGGGATTCTCCAGACAAGAATACTGGAGTGGGTTGCCATGCCCTTCTCCAGGCAATCTTCTCAACCCAGGTCTCCCACATTGCAGGCAGATTCTTTACCATCTGAGCCACCAGGGAAACCCAAAATGCTCAATAAAGTACTAGCAAATTGAGTTTAGAAGCACATGGAAAGAATCATACACCATGATCAAATGGGATATATATCTGGGATTCAAAGATACAACATACACAACTCAGTCAGTGTGACACAGCATATTAATTGAATGACAGAATCACTTCAGTTGATGTAGAAAAAAAGCACTTGACAAAATTCGACATTCATTCATGATAAAAACCCTTAAAAATTAAATATAGAAAGACCATATTAGAGAACATACTAAAAGCCATACATGAAAGCCCACAGCTACCATGGTATACTCAATGGTGACAAAACTTTTTTTGCTATGATAGGAACAAATCAGGGTTTCCCACTCTCATCATAACACTATTCACAAGCAATATTTGTTGTTGTTGTTGTTCAGTTGCTCAATTGTGTCCGATTCTTTGCAACCCGATACATTGCAGCATGCCAGACTTCCTTGTCCTTCACCAACTCCCAGAGCTTTCTCAAACTCATGTTCATTGAGTCAATGATACCATCCATCTATCATGTCTTCTGTCATCCCCTTCTCTTCCTGCCTTCAATCTTTCCCAGCATCAGGGTCTTTCCCAATGAGTCAGGTCTTTGCATCAGGTGGCCAAAGTATTGGAGCTTCAGTTTCAGCATCAGTTCTTCTAATGAATATTCAGAACTGGTTGGATCTCCTTGCAGTCCAAGGGACTCTCAAGAGTCTTCTCCAACACCACAGTTCAAAAGCATCAATTTTTCAGTGCTCAGCTTTCTTTGCAGTCCAACTCTCACATCCATACATGACTACTGGAAAAAACCATAGCTTTGACTATATGGTTGACTATATAGCAAAGTAATGTCTGCTTTTTAATATGCTGTCTAGGTTTTCTTTCAAGGAGTAAGAGTATTTTAATTTTGTGGCTACAGTCACCATCTGCAGTGATTTTGGAGCCCACAAAAATAAAGTCTCTCACTGTTTCCCTTGTTTTCCTATCTATTTGCTATGACATGATGGGACCGGATGCCAATTCTTTTTTTCAATGTTGAGGTTTAAACCAGCTTTTTTACTCTACTCTTTCACTTTCATCAAGAGGTTCTTTAGTCCCTCTTCACTTTCTGCCATAAGGGTGGTGTCATCTGCATATCTGAAGTTATTGAAATTTCTCCCAGCAATTTTGATTGCTGATTGTGCTTCATCTAGCCCGGCATTTTGCAAGATGTACTCTGCATATAAGTTAAATAAACAGGGTGACTATAAACAGCCTTCATGTACTCCTTTCCCAATTTGGAACCAGTATGTTTTTCCATGTCTAGTTCTAACTTGCTTCTTGACCTGCATACAGGTTTCTCAGGGGGCAGGTAAGTTGATCTGGTATTCCCATATCTTTAAGAGTTTTCCATAGCTTGTTGTGATTCACACAGACAAACTGCAATGCAGGAGACCTGGGTTGGGAAGATCCCCTAGAGAAGGGAAAGGCTACCCACTCCAGTAATCTGGCCTGGAGAATTCCATGACTTATTAGTCCATGTGGTCACAAAGAGTCGGACATGACTGAGTGACTTTCACTTTACTCCTTCACACCGTCAAGGACTTTAGCATAGTTAATGAAGCAGAAGTAGATGTTTTTCTGGAACTCTCTTGATTTTTCTATGATCCAACAAATGTTGACAATTTGATCTCTATTTCCTCTGCTTTTTCTAAAACCAACTTGAACGTCTGGAAGTTCTCAGTTCATGTACTGTTGAAGCCTTGCTTGGAGAATTTTGAGCATAATTTCCTAGCATGTGAAGTGAGTGAAATTGTTCTGTAGTTTGAACATTCTTTGCCATTGCCTTTCTTTGGAATTGGAATGAAAACTGATCTTTTCCAGACCAGTGGCCATGGCTGAACTTTCCATATTTGCTGTCCTATTGAGTGCAGCACTTTAACAGCATCATCTTTTAGGATTTGAAATAGCTCAGCTAGAATTCTCATGCAACATAGTACTATTATTGCCCAAGCTAGTCCTAGCTAGAGCAATCAGGCAACAAAAAGAAGTAAAAGATATAATAACTGGAAAAGATGAATTAAAATTGTCTCTAATTACATATTACATGATTTTATATATAGAAAATCCTAACAACTCAACCAAAAAATGAACAGATCTAATCAATGAATTCAGTAAAACTGAAGGATCCAAGGCTAACATAAAAATCAGTCACCTTTCTATACACTAACAATGAACTTTCAGAAAAAGACATAACTTTTTCCCATTTACAGTACCAAAAACAAGATAATACTTGGGAATAAATTTCAATATCATGGTAAAACTTATCTACAACAGGAACTATAAGGCAGTGATGAAAGAAATAAAAAATGACAGATGGAAAATTATCCATGTTCATGGATTGGAAGAGTTAATGTTGTTAAAATGACAGGACTGATGAAACCCATCTATATATTGAATCTAGTCCCTATTAAGTTGCCAATGGTGTTGTTTCACAGAATTAAAAAAAAAAAAAAAGCACTCCTAAAATTTGTATGGAACCACAAAGTTGCAGGAGACTTGGGTTTGACCCCAGGGTTGGGAAGATTCCCTGGAGGCGGAAATGGCAACCTACTTTGGTTTTCTTGCCTGGAAAGATCTCATGGACAGAAGAAGCCTGGCAGGCTACAGTCCATAGAGTCAGACATGACTGACTGAGCAACTGAGTGCAAAACACCCTGAATAGCTAAGGCAATCCTGAGAAAGAACAACAAAGCAGGAGGCATCACACTTCCTGAGTTCAAGCTACACTACAAAGCTATAGTCATTAAAGCAGTATGGTACTAGCCCAGAGATAAACCCAAGCATATGCAGTCAACAAATATTTGATAAAGGAGCCAAGATACTCAATGGAGAAAAAACAGTCTCTTCAATAAATGGTGCTGAAATAATTGGATATTCACATGTAAAAAAATGAAAGGAGGCTCCTGTATTATATTATCCACAGAACTTAAAATGAATTAAAGACTTAACTGGATGATCTGTAACCATGAAACTCCTAGAAGAAAACACAGAAATAAAACTCCTTGATATAGGTCTTGGTAATGATTTTTTTCAGTATGACACCTAAAAGCACAAGTAAAACATAGTAACAAGTATGGCACTGTATGAAACTGAAGGCTTTTTTGAAGCAAAGGAAACCATCAAAAAATTTAAAAAGACAACATATGGAATGTGAAACAATATTTACAAACTATATATTTTATAAGGGATTAATATCTAAAATATATAAAGAATTCATACAATTCAATAGCAAAAAACCAAATGATGCAATTAAAAAATGGGCAAAGGACCTGAATAGACATTTCTCCAAAGGAGATGTATGAAAAGCCAACAGATATATGAAAAGACGTTCAACATGACTAGTTATTAGGAAATGCAAATTAAAACCACAATGAAATATCACCTCATACCTGTTAGAATAGGCATCATCAAAAATATAAAAGACAAATTCTGGTTTGGGTATGAGGCAATGGGAAACTTTTTGCACTGTTAGGGGGATTGTAAATTGGTTGGTACAGCCACTGTGGAAAATAGTATGAAGTTTGCACAAAAAATTAACAATAGAACTGTAGTATAATCCAGCAGTTCTGCACTTGGAATATAACCACAGGAAACAAAAGTGCTAACTTCAAAATATATCTACTTATTCATGTTCATAGCAGCATTACGTACAATAGCAAAGACATGGAAACAACCTATCTCCACTGGCAGAAATGGTTGAAGAAGTGGTGATGTATGTATATAGGTGTGTGTGTTTATTTGTGTGTGTGTGTGTGTGTGTTTACATACGCAATGGATTATTATTCAACTCTAAAAATGAGGAAATCATACTATTTGCATGATGGATGAAACTTCAAGGCATCATATTAAGCGAAATAAGTCAGATGGAGAAAGGCAAATAATGTATCACCTAACCTATATGCATAGTCTAAGAACAAAAGACCAATCCATACTCATAGAAAAAGAAATCAGCCTTGTGGTTACCAGGGGTGGGTGGTGGCGAAAGTGGACCCCAGATAGAGATGGTCAAAAGGTACAAACTGCCATTTACAAGTTAAATAAGTACTAGGGATGTGATGTACAACATAATGACTATAGTTAACATTGATATACAATATAGAGGAAAATTTTAATGGAGTGAATCTTATTACTTCTCATCACAAGGAGACTTTTTTCCTTTCTTTTTATTATATCTATATAAAAAGATGGATGTTAGCTGAACCTATTATGGTAATCATTTCACAAAATATGTAAATCAAACAATTATGCTATACACCTCAAAATTGTCAATTATTTCTTTTTTGAATGTCCCCTGAACTCTATTATGATAATTTCTTTACAGGTATTTATTCCCAAACTTTCTCATAGGAAAACATTAGTTATGGGTAGAAAAACATATATTTATACCAAGTTCAGTTGTAGGGTTTTTGCTTTTTATTTCGGGGCTATTACATTATACAATTTAGGATCAATCACTCTTTGGTTGTAATAAAATGTAAGCAAGTTGACCTTTAAACTTTTTTGGCATCTTGAAATTGAAAATGGACTGCGTCTACATGGACCTCAAGGAAAAATCATAAGAAACTAAATTCTGAAACTATTAGAGCTTGGTATTTTGCATATATATGTTCAAAGAATGTGTCCATGATGTACCAGAAAACATGCTGGTGCTTGTTTCAGTTTCTTTACAGTCCAGTGCACTATATAGTGTACAGTCCAATGTATAGTGTAGTGTACAGTCCAGTGCTAAGTATACAGTTCAGTGCACATCTGGACACTTCTGGACACAGTTGGACACAGCTGGAGCATGGCTGGATATATCTGGAACACAGCTGGAGTACATGTGGTGTGTGGCCCAGGAGCACATCTGGAGCACAGCTGGAGCACATGTGGTGTGCAGTCCACGTGCACAGCTGGAGCACAGGCAGAACATCTGGAACACATCTGGCATACAGTCCAAGTGCACATCTGGACACGTTTGGGGCAAATCTGTGTACAGCTGGACACATCTGATGTGCAGACCAAGGGTACATCCCAGTGTACAGTGCAGTATACAGTCCGGGGTACCATCCAGTGTACATCCTGTGTACAGCCCATGTGCAGTCCAGGATACTGTCCAGTGTATATCCTGTGTACTATTCAGTGTTCATCCCATGTGCAGTCCAGGATACTGCCCAGTGTATATCCTGTGTACCGTTCAGTGTTCATCCCATGTGCAGTCCAGGATACTGTCCAGTGTATATCCTGTGTACCGCTCAGTGTTCATCCCATGTGCAGTCCAGGATACTGTCCAGTGTATATCCTGTGTACTGCTCAGTGTTCATCCCATGTGCAGTCCAAAGTACTGTCCAGTGTACATTCCATGTGCAATCCCATTTACAGTTCAATGTATGGTCCAGTGTACAGTCCAGTATACATCCAGTGTACAGTCCAGTATACACCAGTTTGCATCTAGTACACAATCCAGTGTAGGTCCAGTGTTTCTGTGTCTGTCTTCTCCACATCAATAAAATCCTATGAATGGCTCTTAGTCATTTTTATAGGAGATGGCAAAGAACAAATTGTCAATAGGCTCAAAGAAGGAAGGATAAAAACAATAAAATTTAAGTGAACTGAAAATTGGATTGCTTGGCACTGAATTCAGGTCAGTGGTATGCTAGAGCTCCCTTGTTTCAGCCCACACGAGCAGTATTCAGTATTTCTTCCCTGATCCTTAAGTCCTTTATAGCTTTAAATTAGTGGGACTCGTTACATCAGGGAAATCAGCACGCATTACAAATCAGGGCTTTTGTTTATCAGATAGTCTGTGTTCTAGTGGAACACAACTGACATCCATGATTATGAAACAATTAGTCCAAGCTCATGTCCATCCAACATGTGAGGTCAGAGACAAGTGGGATCAGAATACAGAATTCCTTTGAAGCTAGTGAGGACCCTTAATCTAATTCAGAAGAGTCAAGAAAGGCTTCCCAGAGGAAAGAAATACAGAGGCTATCCAGGTGAAGAAGCAGTATGTTTGGTTGGGGAGCAGGTATAGTAGGAAGCATTTCCTCTGAAAAGAAAGGGAAATCTGGAAGTGAGAGCCAGCAAGGTACCTTTGAGAAACTGCATGCAGTTCAGTAACAGCCAGGGTTTTGAGTGAGAGAGCCTCATCTAGTGGTATAGCAGCCAGTGGAGGGTCAGACAGGGTCAGCTCATGACAGGCTCCAGAACCGTCACTGTTTTCCATACTATTTAATGCAAAAAGTGGGAAGTGTGCTGTTATTTGTGCTTCTGCTGGAAGAACTCTTTTTGACAGCTCATAAAGCCATGATGGATGTCAAAAATAACATTGCTCAGCTTTTGCCACCTTGCTATATACTTCCCACATGTGCTTAAGGGAAAACTCGAACCACCGAAGTCATTAATAAGCGTATAATGTAAGTATACTTGAAAGATTCTGAGAAGAGCTGGTCATCCTTATTTTTCTGTCTCAGACAAATTTTTGGAGAAACATTTTAGTGTTTGCATGACCTTTAATCAAATATACTGCACCTTTTTTTAAGATCCCAGTAAATTACTGCCTTCCTATAAGTACTAGGGGACTTAATGTTATCATTAAGAAATGCATAAATATCATCATTTAATTTTTTTCTTCATGCAGGTTTTATTCATGCTAGCAAAGTTTTTTTTTTTTTTCAGTTTTGCCTATGGAAATTAAGCAGGATTTTATTAGCAATAAAATTTTTCAAAGTTATCTTTCTTCTGGGTCTAATGTAATTCCTAGAGCCCTTCTCATGCTGTAAAAGGACAGGGTTCTTCCAAATGTCCTCTTCTTAATCATCACTAGCTCATTAGCAACATTTCTCTCCCCACTTCCTTTTTCCTCTGCCTCTGAAGAAAAGTGATACTGATCTAAAAATCAGGATTCATTTCCACATAACCGAACATTCTTTACTAGATGTCATATCCAACTGTGAAGTATGAAAATTGCATTCCTATATTAGCCAGGACTCTTTCTGGTTTCAAGTGACAGACCTCGACTCAGTCTGGTTTGAGCAAAAATAAATAAAGAAAGAAAGAACATTTATTGTGCCCCTGCAATGGAAGAGTCCAGAGTATCACACTTCAGACCTGGTTGGGTTCAGGGACTCAAGTTACATCACGGCTTCTCTCCCCATCTCTTTGGTTTGCTTTACTCTGTATTTCCTTCAGTTTTAGCAAGTTCTTAACCATGTGGTGGCTATTTGTGGCCTGGAGGCAATATTCCTACCAGTTAGGAACTGGAAATAAGTAGACAGTAGTGGTTTCATGAAAAACTAAGGTTTTGTTACTGAAATAAACAGGGATGGATGATAGAGAGGCAAAAAAGTGACAGATTTCCCTATACAATTACTTTAATTAGTAGTTTTAGGATTTATGAAATCTAAAATACAGTAAAATCCTCATCTTATTTTACAGATATGGTAAGGCTTCATAACTTAGTCATTTTTACTTTTGAGGTCCCAGAATTTCAAATTCTGTGATATATAAACTTTGAAACTCATGTGAGGAGTTCTAGAGTTTTCACAAGGGAATTTTCTCTACACAGCAAGGTTATTAAATAAAAAAAAAAAATCCCTTTGTTTCCCTTTCTTCAGATACATTGCTAACATTTTCATAAGGATGATACAGTTCTAACTTGAGAAAGACAAAATCTAATAAACCCTTAACTTTTCAGCCCTAATCTCATTTTCTTAGCAGCTTTTTCTGTGCCTAAAAGGAATCTGTTATCTTTTGCTTTACCGATGCCCACATTTAGTGCAAAAGCAGTAGGTACATCTAAAACTCTGCAAGACATCTATCAAGACCTGGAGCTCTGCTTATAGAGGGATCTATAACAGTTCCTTTAGCCTCTCATGGAGCAACAGGAAGATTTTTTGCCACCCTCCCTAACTGAAAGAGACTGTTCACATCTAATGAAATGTTGACATTTCTGGAAATTACACAGTATGAAGGGCAAGTCAGATTCCTTTTATCAAAAACAATATAACATCCTCATTATACTGTTTGACTTTGTCGGATTCCTATCCGTATTGTATAGATCAACATGATCAATGAGTTGAGATCTTCACTTACAGGAAACAAATAGCTTCCCCTCTTTTTTCCCCTAAATTTAGGAAGACTTTGAATCCTTTGCATTGGCCCATTGTGCACATTAACATTTCCCTCAGCCCCTGCTTCTTTGCAGCAGCCCTTGAACACTGGCCTTACTTCTTCATCCAACTTGCTTTTGAAGATGTGATTTGAGTTTCGCAACTGAATGCCTTTGGTCCTGTTCTTTTTAGGTAAAATGAAAATAGCTAATTAGCAACTCTCTTCTTCAGGATCTTAGAGTTTTCCATACAGGTTATAGAGAGGATTCAGAATTATTATTATTTTTTAGGTAATTATCCAAGTTGATTAGAGAAGACTTAAAAATGTTTAAAAATCTCTCCTTATTTATTACCAATGAGTGTTCAGATGCCATCTGGACTGTTGGGAGAGAGATGAAGGTGATTCAGTGCTATGATTAGGTCCCATGATTGGCCACCAGCACTGATAATCACATCATTAATGGCACATGGACAGAGGAAATTACCTGCAGCAAGAGGAGGGAATGCACGGCGAGAATGTTTTCCACCCTGACCTTTAGAACACAACTTCTCAAGCAGAGAGTGAGGACAGGTGGATGCACAGAGAAGACCTCAGTAACATGCCACAGGGTGTTAAAGGATCCCTAGCTCCCAGGGTGGTTCCTCAGTGGCCCAACAGATACTCACACCTGACCATCAGGCACAGAATAGGAATAGCTACCATCTGCTCTGAGTTCACTAGATCTGAGGGCTTGTGTAATGTGCAGCATCAATTTGTTCTTTAATCTCTCAACAACTGTATCAGGGATTGCCACTGCCTCCATTTCATATATGACAATCTGAGTCCAACAGACATTAAGCGGCTTAATGAAGTTCACACAGCTGGTAAATGGCAGACTAGAAGTTTGAATCCATATCTACTTTGTGTCAAACCCTGTTCTTATCTATTAGATTTGTGAACTGTAAGATGCTATTGGTAGATGCAACCATAAGAAAAGCAGATAATAAATTTCATGGTGTTTTGGTCCAAGTATATGCCCTTCACTGGGGACACTACAAGCTTTCTGAAGGAGTCCCAGATGAGTAAGGACATAATAATGCAACTAAAAAGCCTTATATTTATAGTACAACTTCCTATATAAGTGTCATTGTTATATCTCCCAGAGATAATATGAGTTGCCCAAATAACACATCTATAAGAATGCTAAATTCAAACCACTGAATGGATGTGAAGTCAGAGGAATGTAGTGGGGGGGGGGGAGGTTGTCAGTAAGAGAATGAAATGGAGATTCAGAAATGTATATGTAGGCAAATGTGATGGTCAGAAACAAGGGCAGCATTTTGAATTCTGTCACATGGATTATGTCACATTCATTTCCGGAGAGGAGTTTGATATGAGGATCCATTCAGCTCCTCTTCTTGACTGAGCTCTTTCCAGGCTGAAGGATTCTCTTGTGTCTGATGCCTGATGCCCAGCTTATAATCACAAAGACCAAGATAAGCAATGGGTCTCCTTACTACTAGTCCAGTGCTCTGTCCACATCTCTGGGAACAAAATTCCCATTTCAGTCATTATCATGATTTCACAGAAAAATCTAGGTTTAGCTTAGTTAGTAAGACAAAGTTAAATTTTTCTTCTTAGAGAGAATACAACTAGGACACAATTTTTCTTTTGAAATATAAATGGCAAAGTACTTTCCTGACTTCACAAGAGTCAAAAAGAATTGAAGAATCATTGCCCAACTTTGATCCTCCCACAACTCTTCTCAGAAGAAAACTCAAGAAAATACCCCTTCCCTCTTCATTTCCTATTAGGCAGGCAGACGTTATTAGGTGAAATCGGTAACTCCTTCATAACTGCATCCTGCCATTTCTCCTGCCACATTTCTCTAGCCAACTCTACATTCAGATCTATTTTGGCAGATGTGAGTTCTATATTTCTCTTGCCCCTGGCTACCTTTGAATTACCACAGCTCCATAGCACTGCAGGTCTATCACCTCAAGGTGTGACAAATAATATTGTACAACTACTGCTGATATCAACTTTAAATGGAAATTAGATTCTTTCCCTATTTTTTATGTTCCACTTTAATTTGGGCAAACTACAGTTCTAGACATCATGTTCACTGCAATCATCTATCTTTTAGAGAGCAATAGTGGTCCTGCTTGCTTAAGTACTTTGCATTTTTCATGTCAGTCTTTCTTTCTTTTTTTTAGTGGCATACCTGTGCCACGGGGAAGGGCATAATGTGCTCTCATGAATCTCACTGCTCATTCAAGCAATAGGAAATGGGAGATCATTTACCCTACTGATAAAATGTGCTGCAGTGGTCTAGGGGACTTTATCTCCTAGATTCTATTACCAGAGTAATATGCATCTTCAGGAGAAATGCCCTGGAGCCTGGATAGATCTCTGGAAGACTGAACTTTAAACCTTATAGTATCTTTAAAAATGTAGGGGGTGGCAGTATCTATGGGAACACCAGAAAAGTAACTAGCAAACCAGCAGTAAACTCTTTGAAATAAAGCACTCAAATAAGCTGTTTGAATAAACCAAATTCCCATCGGAATAGTAGATTTAACAGGTTTATCTTTACTTGACAAAATACTTTGTTCCCTTATTGAGGGAACAGAGGTCATTTCGGTCAACCTAATTCTTGCAGAACTTATAGACAAAAAGAATACTGATTAGTTTAGTGGTCATTCTCAGATTGTCTCTACCAGCTATATCTTGCCCTTCTTTTCTCTGCTGTTTGTTCCAGGAAGGCTGACCTATTTGCATTGTATGACCCAGGCTCTTGCACTCTAAGCTCTGGTTTATTTGGACCGATGGGAGACACTAATAGGAGATTGGAGAGTCAGAGGAGAGAGAAGGTGAAACATTTATTCCTTCCTTTTCTGCCTTCTGCTTTGTTGCAATGCTGGCAGTGACTACGCTTCCCTGCAGCCTTGCATCTACCAGCCAGCCACTCCTCCATGGCAGCAACACTTCTGGGTCTAGTAACACCTTCTCCCCTACTTTTCCTTCAAACCTAGGGGTGATAATAGATTCCCACTTTATTGGCATTCTCTGGCTGTCTTATATCTCTAACTGCTTACTTCAGTCCTGTCTATACTTGCATAATTGTCCAATCATGAAATTATTTTTAATTAAAAAATTTTGCATCTATTTCCTGAAATGATTCAACTTGAGTTTTCTTGAGAAAAACCTTTCTCTTTCTCCATAAGTTGGTTCTTATCTTGGTGTGATTACTTAGAAAGCTAAAAATGCTTTTTGCTAATGGTATGTTAAGTATATTTTGAGCAAATAAAAGCACACAGAAATTATATGATAGTCATGAGGTGAATAATCACAAATGATTCCATTTATACTCAACCCTTTGTCTGCCTAGACTCTTTAAATATTTGAGTTTTCTAACCTGCTACTTTGCTTCTCTGGCTTTGAAAAGTTTCAGGAAAGATTCACGTGAGGCATTTACAAAAGTGCTTGAAACAGGTTTAATTTCCCTTTAGGAAGTCTTGTGCTGTAGAGGTGAGCTGGTTATTCAAAGAAGCTCTTCCCTTGGTGCCTGGCAAACATGATGCAACTATCCTCCGCCAGCCTGCTTTCTCAGAAGCTCATTCTAAGTCCTAGGCAATTAGACAACTAGAGGCTGATTCTGGACTTCCCAGGTGGTTCAGTGGTAAAGAATCTGCCTGCCAACGCAGGAGACTGGGATTAGATCCATGGGTCGGGAATATCCCCTGGAGAAGGAAATGACAAGCCATTCCAGTATTCTTGCCTGGAGAATCCTCTTGGCAATGGAGCCTGGTGGGCTACAATCCATAGGGTTGCAAAAGAGGCAGAGGCAACTGAGCGCAGCACACCATTCTAAGGCTCACTCATTCTTTAAGAGCAGACTCTATACATTAAAATACACTCCTTTCAATTTTTTTTCCTGGGTTAGTGACAAGATTTCAACCCATTAGAACAGAGTGGGGTGGGGGCAGAGGGGAGACCTTAAACTGTAATGAATGGGCTTTTGGAAAACTGACCCAGAAGCAGCAGAATTACTTTGCTGACAAAGGTCCATATAATCAAAGCTATGGTTTTTCCAGTAGTCATGTATGGATGTGAGAGTTGGACTATAAAGAAAGCTGAGTGCCGAAGAATTGATGCTTTTGAACTGTGGTGTTGGAGAAGACTCTTGAGAGTCCCTTGGACTGCAAGGAGATCAAACTGGTCAGTCCTAAAGGAAATCAGTCCTGAATGTTCATTGGAAGGACTGATGCTGAAGCTCCAATACTTTGGCCATCTGATGTGAAGAACTAACATTGGAAAAGACCCTGATGCTGGGAAAGATTGAAGGCAAGAGAAGGGGATGACAGAGGATGAGATGGTTGGATGGCATCACCAACTCAATGGACATGAGTTTGAGCAGGCTCAGGAGTTGGTGAATGAGAGGGAAGCCTAGCCTGCTGTAGTCCATGGCATCACAAAGAGTTGGACAGGACTGAATGACTAAACTGAACTGAACTGAACTTGCTACTCATACATTTTACCTTGTTTTAGGTGAGTGAAGCTAACCAGTTTACTGTTTCCATTTTCTGATTCTGCTATTTTTCTAATGAGAAAAATGTTTGCTTGCTTTAATTAAATACTTGGAAATTATACTAATTCCTCTTCTAATTTTAGCTTTTCCATGTCAGTTTCATATATTTTTATATATTGCCCATCAAGAAATTGCTAATGGTAATTTAAAAAATGCTTCAAACATTCATGGTGTCTAGATTCTCTAGTTGTAAATGTACAAAAAAGGAATTTCTTACCTCTGTTTTTCAATTAATGTCCCCCTCAAGTGAACTTCAGTCAATAAATACTAAGCATTTATTTGGAGTCAATGCTGGTCATGGTAAGGAATATGACTATTAAAAGAGACATTGTTCCTTACCCTAAATGGGTTCAATTGCCAGCCCATGCAGATGTACTATAATTTGGCATATTCCATGGGAAATCTTGGGAAATTCAATGTTTGTGGTTGCAACTATTCCCGAGCACTGGAGATCCACAAACCAGGATAATGTATGACTTTGCTTATGCACAGATTGAACTGCTCAGCCTTTGGGTTTTGGCTAAGAAGAGGAAAGATCACCAATCTAGTGGGTGAGCAATGCTGACATCTCAGTATCTATAATGCATCTCATCATGGCCTTAATGTGCACAACTCACATTAAGTAATAAAAATTTTACATCTGAAAAGAAATTCAACTGTAGTGTTTGTGACCATGAGAGGAGAAAGTAAGCAGTCTAAGAAAATGCTGGTCTTTACATAGTGTAGGAATACTGGATAATTTAAGAAGTAACATGTCATGTGGGTGTGAATGTATGACAGGAAAGTGACACAAATTTTATATAAGTGCTTTTTAAATTTTTTTATCCATGACCTATGATAAAAATAGCTTTTTTTCACAATATAATAAACACACACAACAAACCAGAATTTCAATAACACAATACTTTCTTTTACTGTAGGTCATATACTCTTATGTTTTCCTAATTGTTTCTCTTTTTCTATTTCTTTTTAAAAAAGGCTGATTGTGACCCACTAAATTGACTTCATGAACCACTAATGGTTTGTGATCCCAGTTTGAAAATCACTTCTATTAACAATATAAATGAATAAAGAGTAAGTCAGTCAGTTGATGAAGTTCTTTCCACTAGTTATCTAGCCAGAATTTATTTTAATAGTATCACAAATTACTTTAATCCTGTGTTTATAGATTCTTTAAGGGTCTTATGGGGTCACTTAAATTTTTCATTTATTCTTCATTGCACTTTATGGAAGGAATTATATAATAGAGTGTGTGTGTGTGTGTGTGTGTGTGTGTGTGTGTGTGTGTGTGTGTGTGTGTGTGTGCGCGCGCATGCGCACGCTCAGTTGTGTCCAATGCTTTGCAACCCCATGGCCTGTAGTCCTCCAGTCTTCTCTGTCCATGGGATTCTCCAGGCAAGAATATTAGAGTGGGGTGCCATTTCCTACTCTAGGGGATCTTCCCAAGCCAGGGATTGAACCTTCATCTCTTGCATCTCCTGCGTTGGCAGGTGGATTCTTTACTGCTAGTGCCACCTGGGAAGCCATATAATAGGGTAATACCTTGAATATAGGGGATTGCAGAGCTCTCAGGATAAAGTCAAATATGTGGTGCGCTTAGTTGCTCAGTTGTGTCTGACTCTCTGTGATCCCATAAACTATAGCCTACCAGGCTCCTCTGTCCATGGGGATTCTCCAGGCAAGAATACTGGAGTGGGTTGCCATGCCCTCCTCCAGGGTATCTTCCCAACCCAGGAATTGAACCCAGGTCTCCTGCATTGCAGGCAGATTTTTTTACTGTCTGAGCCACCAGGAAGCCCAATAAGCTCAATAAACAAAGTGGCTGAGGATTATAAATAAGGGAAGGACTATGGTTGAGCAACTGATCTAAGAAAGTAACATATGATATGATTGTAAAAGATGAGTGGTTTGTCAGGTAGAAACTGGGATAAGATAGTTCAGGTTAGAAGGGTGTGATCTATTTGGGAGATGAGTGAGAAGTAGATTGTATCTAAGAGGTAGGCAAGAAGATACAGTGAGGACTTAATATGTGAGATTGAAATGCATTGAGTAGCAAAATCAGGGCCTAGTTCCTTCATTTACATGATGGAAGTTTCAAGTTCCCTGTCACTGAATAAGTGAACAACTTTCATAGACATGGATTATTTTATTACAACTCACAACAGGATCCTGGAGTTTCTTAAAGATTTGGGGTGGAATTCAGGAAGAGAAAAAGAATAAAATTTACAAGATTATTTCTGTCTTACACTGCAAATTCCTTAAGCAAGTAGAGACCTCAGTCTGATTCATTCATATTTTCTAGCAACTAAATAGATATTTTTCTAAAAAAGACACACAGATGGTCAAAGGGCATCTGAAAAGATGCTCAACATAGCTAATTATTAGAGAAATGCAAAATAAAACTACAATGAAGCATCACCTCACATTGGTCAGAATGGCCATCACTGAAAAATCTACAAACAAATGTTGTAGTGAGTATGGAGAAAAAGGAACCCTCCTACACTGTTGGTGGGAATGCAAATTGGTGAAGCTACTATGGAGAAAGTATGGAGGTTCCTTAAAAAAACTAAAAGAGCTACCATATGATTCACCAGTCCCACTTCTGGACATACATCCAGAGAAAACCATAATTCAAAAAGATACGTGCACCCCATTGCAGCACTATTTACAATAGAAAAGACATAGAGGCAACTAAGTGTCCATTGACAAATGAATAGATAAAGTTGTGGTATATTTATACACATTACTCAGTCATAAAAAAGAATAAAATGATGCCATTTGCAGCCACATGGATGGACCTAGAGATTATCATACTAAGTGAAGTAAGTCAAAGACAAAATCACATTATATCATTTATATGTAGAATCTATAAAAATGATACAAAAAACCAAAATGAATTATATAAAAAACAGAAATAGACCCACAGACAGAAAACAAACCTATGATTACCAAAGGTCATAGAGGAGGGATAAGTTAGAACGTTGGGATTAACATATACACACTATTATATATAAAATAGATAACCAACAAGGGTTTACTGAATAGCACAGGGAACTATACTCAGTATTTTGCAATAACCTTTAAGGGAAAATAATCTGAAAAAAATGTATGCATGTATAACTGAATCACATTGCTGTACACTTGAAGCTAACACAATATTGTAAATCAACTATACGTCAATAAAATAAGTAAATAAATAAAACAGGACCTGGGGCATAGTAACTAATCAGGATATTTTCTAAATGAATAAATCATTGAGTGAATGAATGAGGGAGTGGACAGTTTTCCTTGATTGGTGATAATCACCTGAATGCTACTTGTCCAGGGTCCCTTGTCCTCTAATATAGAGTTTGCATTTATTCTAATTCTAGTAACATTCTAAATTCAGTGCTCTCTTTCCATCCTCTTCCTGGTTGATCTATTCTAAGTTCCATAGACATCCTTTATAATAGTCTATATTTGTTGATCCTCTTCTCTATTTAGAATCTCTTTTTGATACACTATCTTTTATGTGTCTTAGCCAGCAATCTGGTTTTCCAAATGAAATTTTATCCATGAAACTTTGCTTGGAATATTTTATCTCTTAGTGCCTTGATTCTATTCTCATTTAATTTAATTAATTATTAGATTAAAATAATTTAATAAGTAAATTAATGTTTTCATAAACACATATATTTTAAACTTCAGAATATTTGAGAAATGAAGAAGGTATCCAAAATGAGCAATTTCTATAATCTAAGTATGAGAGAAAAGTTTGTTAACATTTTGTTCCTTGCAGTTACTAATATTTTAATATGTACATTAATGAATTAATAATATATGCATATTTGTGAATACAAATTGAGATTAGGAGATGTGTAACATTTTATACATCACTTTTCACTTAATTAAATGTGAATTTTTCCTCATTTTCTTAGTTATTTCTCAAAAACCTCACTCTAATATTTATAGAGTATCCCATTATTCTATTACATTTTAGCACATATTTAAGTTCTTCATATGCTTTGTTGGACACTGTGTTGTTTTTGATTTTTTACTTCTCAATCAACTTTGTGATATTTTTCTAGTCAAAGCTTTATATTTGTACTTACAATTTTACTTTTGCATAAAGAAAGAGAAGAGAAACTACTTGGAAAAGGAGCATAAGCATTTTAAATAGCATTGCTGAATATGAAAAATGGCAAATTGTCCCAATTTCTATGCCGGGAGGTTATTGTAATTTATACTCTCCCCAGGAGGGTATGAATGGCTTACCTTTACATACTTCTCAACCTTATTCTTAACATGTTTTAGAGTTTAGTAATTTGAGAGCAAAGAAAATGACATCGGTACTGAGTGAATTTGGTTTTATTTTTCAAGAGGTGGCTTCTAATATTATTGTGTATTGTTTATTTTCCATTTTTTCTTTTTTTCAAATGGCAATGCATGCCCTATATTCATTTTTCAACTCATATGTTAATTAAAAAAAAAAACACTAGTTTTTAAGAATTCTCTGATTTTTATAGCACTTGTCCATCCCTCTCACATTATGTGGGACATATCGATATATACATATACACTCATGCACACACCAACTTGCTTATAGAGTTTTGGGCAAAGAGGTCCTGTCCTTACTGAAATCTCTTTCTTTGAAGAGCAGTGTAGATAAATGACAAGGACATGCCTGTAGAATCCACTAGAGCTAAGATTAAATAACAGCTTTTCACTGGGGCACATGGTTCAATCTCTTTAAACCTCAGTTTTCTTTCTTCTTAAAAAAAAAATCATGCTCAGTTGCTCAGTCATTTCTGAATCTTTGTGACCTGATGGACTGTAGCCTGTCAGGCTCCTCTGTCCATGGAATTTTCCAGGCAAGAATACTGGAGTGCTTAGCCAGTTCCTAGTCCAGGGGAATAAGGGGCAAATAATCTATTCTTCAGAGTCTAGTGACAGTTAGATGACTTATGTAAGGCCCTAACAGTGACTGGCAGGGGGTAGAAAGTTATAAATAAGGTGGTGCTATAAATTGTGGTGGTGCATGTAAAGAAGTATGCTAGAGACGAGCCCTGAGAAAATCCCTTGGATAGCAAGGAGATCTAACCGGTCAATCTTAAGGGAGATCAACCCTGAATATTCACTGGAAGGACTCATGCTGAAGCTGAAGCTCCAGTATTTTGGTCATCTGATGCAAACAGATGACCCACTGGAAAAATCCCTGATGCTGGGAAAGCTCAAGGGCAGAAGGAGAAGAGGGTGTCAGAGGACAAGATGGCTGGACGACATCACCAATGCAATGAACACGAACTTGGGCAAACTCCAGGAGATGGTGAGGGCCAGGGAGGCCTGGCGTGCTGCAGTCTATGGGGTTGCAAAAAGTCAGACAACACTGAGCAACTGAATAACAACAGCAAGTGCAATTAATTCTGAGTTGTCATGCCTAGGCTGTAATTAGGAACATTACAATTACATTTTCTGTTTTAATGAACCAAGAATAACTAGAAGAAATTTCTTCCATGTGAGACCCTTCTCATATGAAGTTAATAATATCTTCATCAGTAGACTCTTGAAGAGCTTTTCCAAAATAGGGTTGTGGAGTGACCTGGTCCAAGCAATTGCAAATCTCAGTTTGGAATTCTGCTTCAAGGACTGAGGTAGTCAGAAATGTTTGTGGTACTGCTCTCTGATGAAATATGCCATTAAACTTTGACTTTCACCAAATAATAGTGCTTAGAATTACTGTAGTTGGCTCTCTTCCCACCAACTCTATCTTTTTTTGTAGCACTAAAGATATAGAGAGCCCTGAAGAATGCTTTCAGGGAAAGCTGAATGATTTCTCACAGTTGCAAGGAAAGTTTTCTCCTTTGATTGACCATGGCTTTGGAGGGCCATGAAATCAAGCATTTTGCTTTCATTTATGCCCTTATTTATTTTACTGGCCACACACAACCAAAAGATCTTATGAAATCCGTCTTGAATTGTCTCCCAATTCCTCTCTGCATTGGTGGGAATCACTTCCATTCAGCTGATATTCTTTCTCTTAAATTTTCTGCCTTCTAGGTAAGTTTCACCTCATCTGGCCAGTGGCTACTGTGAATTCATAGATAATTTCACCTTAATACATCCTTATTGATCTAGATATAGCTGAAGTTTGACTGCATGTCCACTAGTCCCCAGATCATTTCCCCATCAATAGGGATCTCCCTCTTTATCTTCTACCCACTTCCTTCATGTGCCAAGATAAAACGGAAAGTAAATTACCCTTGCTGAACTATTTCTGTCCCTTCAATTTTCTGACTACTTTCTTGAGACAGACAGCTTTCTATT
Source organism: Cervus canadensis (assembly GCF_019320065.1). Taxonomy (NCBI): domain Eukaryota; kingdom Metazoa; phylum Chordata; class Mammalia; order Artiodactyla; family Cervidae; genus Cervus; species Cervus canadensis. Next base: position 52,596,478 of record NC_057389.1, read on the forward strand.
TTCTTTAACATTTTTCTTTCTTGGTTAGGGAATTGAAAAGACATTCTGTCATCTGAGATATTGCTGTCCATTTTCTTTCCTTTCTTTTCATCTATATTTTGCTTGTGTTAGCTTTTTCAGACTTTAGTCAGTCTTTTCACATGCCATTCTTTGCTTGTAATTTTATATCAGTTTTATCGATGTATAATTTACATACCACCAAAAGTGTTTCTTTCTTAGTATTTTTGAGAGGAAATAGGATGGAAGAATAAGAGCAAAATATCTTTTTGGTTACATAACTTTTATTCCAATTTTTTATTTGCTCCTTACTCAAAAATTAAACCTATATTTAATATTTACATGTTTTTTAATAATGATTTTTACATTATTTCTTGTTGATTTTTGTTTTCTTTCACATTAGATTGATAATTTCTCTGGTCCCTGGTTTGTCTTTCTTTCTGGTAAACATTTATTTGTCTGTTTTTTATTGTTTATCTAAACCTCAGGAGTTTAGAATTTTAAAGTACTCATAATCTTTATAAACTTTTAAAAATTTTTCTTTGAGATATTTGGTATGCTATTGCTCCTACCTTATATACTGACAGAATGTCTACAATATAGAGCATAGTACAACAGAAGGCCAGAACAAGGTTATATCAAAGCACAATAAAATATGTACTAATTAAAATAGGTACCAAGAATTGTTAGTACAGGTAGGAAAAGGATGGCTACTGGAAAATACTGATTTTATAGGATAATAACAAATAGGTCCACTGAGCCAAAACAGAAATGATGTCCAGTTTTGGATGTGTCTGGTGGTGAAACTAAAGTCCAGTACTGTAAAGAACAATATTGCACAGGAGCCTGGAATGTTAGGTCCATGAATCAAGGTAAATTGGAAGTGGTCAAGCGAGAGATGGCAACAGTGAATACCAACATTTCTCCTGAAATGAACTCAGTGAATTTTAGTTCTCAATGAACTAAAATGGATGAGATTGGCCAAGTTTAATTCAGATGACCATTATATCTACTGTGGGCAAGAATCCCTTAAAAGAAATGGACTAGCCCATGGGCTTCCCTGGTAGCTGAGCTGGTAAAGAATCCACCTACAGTGAAGGAGACCCTGGTTCAATTCCTGGGTTGGGAAGACCTGCTGGAGAAAGGATAAGCTACACACTTCAGTATTCTTGGGCTTCCCTTGTGGCTCAGCTGGTTAAGAATCCTCCTGCAATGTGAGAGACCTGGGTTTGATCCCTGGGTTGGGAAGATCCCATGGAGAAGGGAAAGGCTACCCACTCCAGTATTCTGGCCTGGAGAATTCCATGAACTGTATAGTCCATGGGGTCACAAAGAAATGGACACAACTGAATGACTTTCACTTACTTCACTCACTCATAATCAACAAAAGAGTCCAAGATGCAGAACTTTCATGCAATCTTGAAAATGACAGAATGGTCTCAGTTCATTTCCAAGGCAAACCATTCAGTATCACAGTAATCCAAGTCTATGCTGCCAAGTCGCTTCAGTTGTGTCCGACTCTGTGCGATCCCATAGACAGCAGCTCACCAGGCTCTGCCATCCCTGGGATTCTCCAGGCAAGAATACTGGATGGGTTGCCATTTCCTTCTCCAATGCTTGAAAGTGAAAAGGGAAAGTGAAGTCGGTCTATGCACAAACCACTAATGCCAAAGAAGCTGAAGTTCAACGGTTCTGTGAAGACCTACAAGATCTTCTAGAACTAACACCAAAAAAAAAAAAAAAAAAGATGTCCTTTTCATCATAGGGGACTGGAATGCTAAAGCAGGAAGTCAAGAGATACCTGGAGCAACAGGCAAGTTAGGCCGTGGAGTACAACATGAAGGGGGCAAAGGCTAATGGAGTTTTAGCAACAGAGTGCACTGGTCATAGCAAACACCCCCTTCCAACAACACAAGAGATGACTCTACACATGGACGTCACCACATGGTCAATACCAAAATCAGGTTGATTATATTCCCTGCAGCTGAAGATGGAAAAGCTCTATAAAGTCAGCCAAAGCAAGACCAGGAACTGACAGTGGCTCAAATCATGAACCCCTTATCACAAAATTCAGACTTAAATTGAAGAAAGTAGGAAAAACCACTAGGTCATTCTGGTATGACCTAAATCAAATCCTTTATGACTATACAGTGGAAGTGACAAACAGATTCAAGAGACTAGATCTGATAGACAAGAGTGCCTGAAGAACTGTGGATGGAGGTTAGTAACATTGTATAGGAGGTGATGAACAAAACCATCCCCAAGATAAAGAAATGCAAAGGCAAAATGGTTGTCTGAGGAGGCCTTTCAAATAGCTGAGAAAGAAGGAGAAGCTAAAGGCAAAGGAGAAAAGGAAAGATATACCCATCTGAATGCAGATTTCCAAAGAAGAGCAAGGATAGATAAGAATACCTTAGGTCAACAATACAGAGAAATAGAGGAAAACAATAGAATGAGGAAGATTGGAGATCTCTTCAGGAGAATTAGAGATACCAAGGGAACACTTCATGCAAAGATGGGCACAATAAAGAAGAGAAATGGTATGGACCTAACAAAAACAGAAGATATTAAGAAGTGGAAAGAATAAGAGAAGAACTGTACAAAAAAGGTCTTAATGACCCAGATTTAGCCACAATTGTGTTTTTACTAACCTAGAGCCAGACATTCTGGAGTGTGAAGTCAAGTGGGCCTTAGGAAGCATTGCTATGAATGAAGCTAGTGGGGGTGATGGAATTCCAACAGAGCTGTTTCAAATCCTGAAAGATAATGCTGTTAAAGTGCTGCACTCAATATGCAACAAATTGGGAAAACTCAGCAGTAGAAACAGGACTCTAAAAAGTCAATTTTCATTCTAATCCCAAGGAAGGCCAATGCCAAAGAATGTTCAAACTACTGTACAATTGTACTCATTTCACATGCTAGCAAGGTAATCCTCAAAATCCTACAAGCTAGGCTTCAAGAGTATGTGAACTGAGAACTTCCAGATGTACAAATTGGATTTAGAAAGGGCAGAGGAACCAGAGATCAAATTGCCAACATCCGCGGATCATTGGAAAAGTAAGAGAATTCTAGAAAAATATCTACTTCTGCTTCATTGACTATGCTAAAGTCTTTGACTGTGTGGATCACAACAAACTGTGGATAATTCTTAAATTGATGGGAATACCAGACCACCTTACTTGCCTCCAGAGACATCTGTATGCAGGTCAAGAAGCAACAATTAGAACCAGACATAGAACAACAAACTGGTTCCAAATTGGGAAAGGAGTACATCAACGCTGTATCTTGTCACCCTGTTTATTTAACTTATATGCAGAGTATATCACATGAAATGATGGTCTGGATGAATTACAAGCTAGGGTCAAGATTGCTGGGAGAAATAACCTCAGGTATGCATATGATGCCACCTTTATGGCAGAAAACAAAGAGGAACTAAAGAGTCTCTTGATGAAGATGAAAGAGGAGAGTGAAAAAGCTGACTTAAAACTCAACATTCAAAGGCTAAAATCAGGGCATCTTGTCCCATCACTTCATGGCGATAAGATGGGAAAAAATAGAGATAATGACAGATTTTATTTTCTTGGGCTCCAAAATCACTGTGAATGGTGACTGCAGTCATGAAATTAAAAGACATTTTCTCCTTGGGAAAAAGCTATGACAAACCTATCCAGCGTATTAGAAAGCAGAGACATCACTTTGCTGACAAAGGTCAGTATAGTCAAAGCTATGGTTTTTCCAGTAGTCATGTACAGATGTGAGAGTTGGACCATAAAAAAGGCTGAACACTGGAGAATAGATAGTTTCAAACTGTGGTGCTAGAGAAGACTCTTAGAGTCCCCTAGATAGCAAGGAGAGCAAACCAGTCAATCCTAAAGGAAATCAATCCTGAATATTCGTTGGAAGGACTGATGCTGAAGCTGAAGCTCCAATACTTTGGCCACTGATGTAAGAGCCAACTCACTGGAAAAGACTCTGATGCTGGGGAAGATTGAGAGCACTAGAAAAAGGGAGTGATAGAGAATGAGATGGTTGGATGGCATCACCAACTCAATGGACAAGAATTTGAGCAAACTCTGGGAGATAATGAAGGACAGGGAAGCCTGACATGCTGCAGTCATGGGGTTGCAAACAGTTGGACATGACTGAGTGACTGAACGACCAACAAACAAACAAATAGTTCCAGGCCTGCTGAATTTGTGATACTATATGTTTGCCAATCAACTCACAGGAAGAAAGAGGGAAATATGCACTGGGATTCCCTATTACATTTTTTTTTCAGAAACTATGTATGGAGTATCTCCTGGGACTGAGTCTGCTTTCAAGAGGTAGAATTATAGTCAATGAAGACTTACCAGTTCTGCCTTAATTTACAGAGCTTATATTCTAGATTCATGCTGCCTAATAAAATAGCCACTACTCAGACATAGATATTAGAATTAAAAAATTAAAAACTGAGTTCCTCAGTTGCATTAGCCACACTTTAAATGCTCAGTAACCACATGTGTCTAGTGGGTATCATATTAGACAGGACAGATTTATAACATTTTAAGATCACAGAACACTCAAGTAGAAGGGATAGTCATTCAGATAGTGTTTTTTTTTAATTTTTTAAAGCTTAATAATAAGTCATATAACATGAAAAGCAAATATAAATAATATTATAGGCATTTATGTAATCTCTACCAGAATAAAACATATTTTGCTAGTTGCCACATTTGTCTCAACTGATTCTTTTTTTAAAAATAAGATAATAAAACATTATGAAAAATCCATGGTCTTTCCCCTTTCCTCCCCCTCTCCTCCTAAAGATAACTATTATTTTTAAGATGATGTGAATCACTCATAAGCATGTTTTTGAACTTTTACTGAATGGGAATACATTGATATACAATACAAACTCTTTTTCTATGCTTCACAATTTTTTATACAAATGTCAGCTCTTTGCAACTTGCTTTTCTTGTTTGTTGTTTCCATTTAACATTGTCTTATGATATTTATCCAGTGATGTATATCATCCTATACATTAATTTTTTCTGCTCTGTAATTTGTGTGTGTGTGTAAAAAAAAACTCCACTGTGCATTTATTTACCCTCAGGAGCTTTCCAACTGAAGTCTATACCCTAAACGTTTTACAAGCTCTGCTGGACAACCCAACCTCTGTGCCAGGCTTAATATGAGTTCAGCAGCGCACAGATTCAAACCCTTTCATGAAAGTGCACAGAAGGGAAGGGTCCCACCATGGTACTGCGGGATGCCCCACCATGGCCTTGCTTTGGTGGGGGATGCTCTGAGTGGTCACCTACTTATTCTCTGATAGGACCATAATGGGGTCAATCAGCAGTGGCACTGCAGTCCCAGAGCATCTGATTGAGTTGATGCTCTTCTCTGGAATCGTGTTTATTAATTCTTTCCTAAATAAATGAGTCTCTATGTAAATCAAGTCCTAAGAAGTAGCTTGTAAGACACATGCACTCATTTCTTGAGGGGAAAAATAAGTCAGTAAGTTTATGTCAAAATTTCCACTCTATCTGAATATATTTAGCTGCTATCTTTTGATGTTCTGATCTCATAAATTTAAAAGCAATGCTGTATCCTAGCTAGGGAGACAGGCAGCAAGTACTGGGTATATTTCTCCTTTCTCCTTTCTTTAGCCTTGTCCTCTTAAAAAATTCTGTTCTTTATGAAATGTGGTCAGCCTCAAGATTTTTAAGAATTTCAATGTTATACTGACTCTACCATTTCCATCTCAGGTGTTTAAAGTACACCTTTCTTATAGTTGCCTCAAGTACAAACTGAACCTGCTTTCACCTACAACATGAAACTGCTTTCGTATCATTTCAAAGACAGGGCAACTTTGAAAATGTTGATATATTCCATTGCTGTATTTCATGCATTTCCACACTCCAGGTTATTGGTTTAGGAAAAACATTAGTAAATTGGGCATTTCAACAAATTGTTTCAGAGGGGGCTGTAAGACTGATTATCAAAGCAGGCCTGAGGGTCATTTTCATGAATTGTATGTTCTAGGAACCTCACACAAAACACATTAGAAAAGTAATTACTCATCTCTATCTAGTCCAATGAGGTAAGCCAGTAGGTGCCTCCAAATGAGTGGGACAGTTTAAAAAAATTTTTTTTCTGTTTAATTTCTTTTCCCCCAGCAATACATTTTTCCCCATTATGTCTACTCTAAAAGTATAATATAAACGGAAAGACCTAGGACCCTTCTTCCCACTTTCTACCTCACACGCTCAGTCACCCCTTTCCCCCCACATATTTGTAGCATGTAAGAATTCTGAAGGACACATTAGTAAGTGCTAAAGATTCATTAGAAACAGCTAGAAAACTTTAGTTTCTGGGTTGGTTATTCCAAATCACTTTACAATGGAAAAGAACTAATTATTCTGGATGAAATATATTTAAATCCATTTTTAAAATATCTACCATTGACATGGCAAACATGTAAAGTACTTGTAAGCTACAGACACACAGATACACACAAGAAGGAAGGAAAGTAGCAAGGAATGAAGAATGAAAATGGGAATGGGAAAGAAAAAATAAGGAGTGAAAGAAAGAAGAAAGAAAAGAGAGAAGAGCATCCTGAGAGGTAGACTAGCACTTGAAGTGAATTTCACCTTGAGATGAGCCTCGCTAACTCAAGGATTCTGTTTTAAAAGCTATGCAGGATATAAGAGAAGAGAAATAAAGGCTAGGGCAGCATAAAGTGAAAATGTAATAGGAAACCCAGTATCAGTCTGCATATCCAAAGGGCTACTCTTTCAAAGTAAGGTTTTGTGATAAGTACACTTACTACCTAGAAGAAGACGACGTGGAAACCTGTCTCCTCTAACCTTGGCACTGGTTGAAGAGGAAAAAGAAGTTGCCTTTGAGAATTAGTAAACAACTAACTGGTCTCACTTAGATTTTGAGCTCTAATTCCTGTTACCATGTATAACTTAAATCATCTTAAGCAAATAATTTCAAGTAGGTAATAACTGGGGAATCAAGTGTAATACTCTCTGGAAAAATCCAACTTCTGCCTAAGTTTCAAAGAATTACTGCAAAGGATTTCCCAAGGAATGTGACCTCAGAGTCAAAGATCACGTATCATACAAGCAAACGAGGCACCATGAGCTAGAGCCAAAGAAACAGCAGAGAGTAGAGTCCTGTCATAAGGAAAATTATCAAATACAGAATAGAAAACAAGCACAGGAAGGACTGACATCAGAAGTAAGGAAAAATAGATTATAAAGCAACCACGCACATGTGGAAAAGAGGCAAACTGAGTTTCAGGTATAAAAAATATGATAATTAAAGTAAAAAAGGAACTAAAAGGTGAAAAGAGCAGATTAGATTCTGCTGAAAATAAGTAGTTATCTGGAGAAAAAATCTAAAAAAAACGCTGAATATATTTCAGAAAGACAGAGAGATGAAAAATATAGTTTTTTTAAAAATATGCTTTTTTTAAAAGGGGCAATTGGGGCATGGAGAACAGTGTAAGAAGTTTGAAACATAAGAATAGGGAAAACTGGGAAAGGTTAATATTATAAGTGATAATGTCAGAAGTGTTCAGAATTGTTGAAAGGTATCAAACTATAAGTCTACAAAACACATGAAAAACCCACACAAAATAAATTTTAAAATTCATATGTATGTGAAATATACATATATTTATACACATGTGTATATATCACTGTCTTTGTCAATCAATTAATCAATCAATCATCAATCTATGAGTCTGTAGAACACATGGGCAAAGAAAAAATTTTGAAAGGAGCCAGAGAAGAAAAAGAGATCACTGATAAAAGAATGGTAATTAATCTGACAGCTGAATTATCAACAGCATGCATTGGAAGCCAGAAGACAAGAGAATATTATCTACAATGTGCTAAGACAAAAATAATTTTCAAGGACAAGGACAAAAGAAAGGCATTCAGAATTTTAAAAAACATTACAGGAGTTTACTTCACTAAAAAAGAAAAAAAAAAAAGCTAAAGGATGAATTTTGAGTGGAAGGAAATAAACCTCAGATAAAAAGTCTAAAACAGAAGAAAGAAAGGGAGCTATATTATTGTCATGTAAAAAATTTAAAGTTATTATATAATGCTTAAAGGTTATAAATAAAACAAGATTAAACTTCAATGGGGGAAAAACATGCACATTGCAAGTAAGGATATTCAGAAATAAAACATGTTAAAGCTTTTATAATGTTTACAATGACATCAAAGGCACTGGTTCAGTTTCTACATCATTTAATCAAGGGAGCACATTGATATTGTCTTAGAAAGAATAACATTAAAATTAGTATTCTTAAGTTATGCTAAATGAAGAACTTCTAGAAGTCTGCTCTTTAACATAGTACCTGTAGTTAACAATATGGTAATATGCACTGGAAGATTTGTTAGGAGGTCGATCTCATGTGACATGTTCTTACCACAAATAAAAACAAACAGAAAAACCAAAGGGACTCAGGGAACCTCTGGGAGGTGTTGGACACGTCTGTTACCTTGATGGTGGTGATGTTATCACAGCTGTTTGCATATGTCCAGCCTCAAATTGTATGCATTAAATATGTACTGAACACAGAGGCAGCCAGAAGAGGAAAATTTTGATTTGCAGAGTCCAACTCCAGCATCAAAATAGGTCAAAAGAAGGGCAATTTATAACTGAAAGCAGATAAATTAATTTTAGACATTCTGAGGATTCAACATAACTTCACAATAAGCATAAAGAAGCTAACAGAAAGGAAATATTAGAGACAGAAAAATAATGAAAAGATAAAATAAAAAGGACCAATAGATGAAATAATTTTTATGTTCTCAAAACTAATAAAAATAATAAATCTCTGGACAGATTAATAAAGTAAATATTAAATCATGATATAACTACAGATATGATACAAATTAAAATATGAATGTATATTGAATAATTTCATGTTAATAAATTTGAAAACTTAGATGAAATGGACTAAATTCTAAAAGATACAAATTACCAAAACTGATGTAAGAAGAAACAGTGAATGTAAATTATCCTATAATAAGAATCCTAATTAGCAATTGAAAATTTTCTTACTAAGAAAATATCAAACTGAATGAGTTCAACTAACATTTAATGAACAAACAATTCCAATTCTACACAGTTTCTTTGAGATAACAGAATAAAAAGGAATGCATCTTGAGTATTACAAATTAGTTGGAAAGTGTTCACTGGAGCCGAGAATAATCATATAAGGATAGTATAAGAATAAAACCTATACTTTCTTTTCCCTCAGCAACGTATAAACATCCTAAAAAAACTGTTAGACAACCAAATACACAATAGAAAAAGTACAGAACCAGCTAAAGTGTACATCAGAAATAGGATATAATAATTAATTGTGGTGTATTTATTTAATAAGCTCCTAACTATGCTGCACCTTAAATGGAAAAAAGAAAAAAAAAAACTATAGCTATAAGCTACATCATGGATGAATTTCAAAACCAACATTAAATAAATAATATAGGAGTAAAACTATATCCTATACTATTTTACACTTTTATGTAGATCTTGACTCTTAGTAATATTTTTCTTACTCTCCTTCCTCTTTTCCTCTCAGATTCATCTTGCTGAACACAATACCTTGTAGAAAGAAGAGCAGACACCCACTTAATACTTGATGAATCAAAGACTATATGATCAGAGCTACAATTTCAGGATTACATTAGGTATCTCTGCTGTGTAACAGAGTTCCAGAATATAGTAGGTTGGTAAAACATGTATCTCATAACTTCTGTGGGTCAAAAATTCAGGGCAAGAATTGTGAGCAAGAAGAAAGTCATAGCTTTTTATAATTTCCTCTCGGTAGTGACATCTCATCACTTGCCATAACCTAAGTCACCAGGTCCAGCCTACCATCAACAGAAGGGATTATATAGTGTCCATTCTGAGTGGCATAAATAATAAAGTCTATAAGTGGTCAAGGAAGATCATTTATCATTGATCTGAAAAGACTTCATGGACTTGGGATTGGGCCTGAGATTTTAAGTGTGGTTTGCACTTTGTTAAAGAAAGAGAAGGAGGACACTCATGCAGAAGACTCACAAAATAAGGAGTGAGAAAAAGAGAGAGAGAGAGAAATCACACTGGTAGTGTTTGATTGGCATGACTTGAATGCCAGATGATTGACTCTGCTGCTGCTGCTAAATCGCTTCAGTCACGTTCAACTCTGCAACCCCATGGACCGTAACTCGCCAGTCTCCTCTGTCCATGAGATTCTCCAGGCAAGAATACTGGAGTGGGTTGTCACGCCCACCTCCAGGGGATCTTCCTGACCCAGGGATCAAACCCAAGTCTCTTACATCTCCTGCACTTCAGGTGGATCCTTTACTGTTGAGACACCAGGGAAGCCCAGTTGACTCTAGGTAAAGGCTTATGAAGAATAGAGAATGGAGATTAAAGTCTCCAGGACCTAGTTAGTACAAGAAAGTGTATAATAAACATTTGTTAAATAAATGAATAAATAAAATCCTAGGCCTTTGTCTATTTGCAGCTTTAAAAGATATACAGATTAAGAAACTAACCTTTTAAATGCTTATTTCCACAATTATCTAACTGGTGACTGTGAGCAGTCAGGGAAGTATTGACTTCTGAGATCCACTGTCATTGAGGGACTGGGCCTTTGTGCAGCTGCAGATGGGATGTGAGAGATCAACCACAGAGGAACCTGCCAGCTCCGGGTTAGCTCAAGGTTTTGTGGAGAAGACACCTGTGACAGGCAAGTAGGGAGAAAGTCAAATGAAAGGCATTGATCATGCCAGAATACAAGAAACTGTATGTATTATTGGACAACATATGTTGTCTTTTGTGATTGGCAATCCTCATTAAACCACTGATTAACAAGTGGTGCTGGGAAAACTGGTCAACCACTTGTAAAAGAATGAAACTAGAACACTTTCTAACACCATACACAAAAATAAACTCAAAATGGATTAAAGATCTAAATGTAAGACCAGAAACTATAAAACTCCTAGAGGAGAACATAGGCAAAACACTCTCCGACATAAATCACAGCAAGATCCTCTATGACCCACCTCCCAGAATATTGGAAATAAAAGCAAAACTAAACAAATGGGACCTAATGAAACTTAAAAGCTTTTGCACTACAAAGGAAACTATAAGCAAGGTGAAAAGACAGCCGTCAGAATGGGAGAAAATAATAGCAAATGAAGAAACAGACAAAGGATTAATCTCAAAAATATACAAGCAACTCCTGCACCTCAATTCCAGAAAAATAAATGACCCAATCAAAAAATGGGCCAAAGAACTAAACAGACATTTCTCCAAAGAAGACATACAGATGGCTAACAAACACATGAAAAGATGCTCAACATCACTCATTATCAGAGAAATGCAAATCAAAACCACAATGAGGTACCATTACACGCCAGTCAGGATGGCTGCTATCCAAAAGTCTACAAGCAATAAATGCTGGAGAGGGTGTGGAGAAAAGGGAACCCTCTTACACTGTTGGTGGGAATGCAAACTAGTACAGCCACTATGGAAAACAGTGTGGAGATTTCTTAAAAAACTGGAAATAGAACTGCCATATGACCCAGCAATCCCACTTCTGGGCATACACACTGAGGAAACCAGATCTGAAAGAGACACGTGCACCCCAATGTTCATCGCAGCACTGTTTATACTAGCCAGGACATGGAAGCAACCTAGATGCCCATCAGCAGATGAATGGATAAGGAAGCTGTGGTACATATACACCATGGAATATTACTCAGCCATTAAAAAGAATTCATTTGAACCAGTCCTAATGAGATGGATGAAGCTGGAGCCCATTATACAGAGTGAAGTAAGCCAGAAAGATAAAGAACATTACAGCATACTAACACATATATATGGAATTTAGAAAGGTGATAACGATAACCCTATATGCAAAACAGAAAAAGAGACACAGAAATACAGAACAGACTTTTGAACTTTTGTGGGAGAATGTGAGGGTGGGATATTTCAAAAGAACAGCATGTATACTATCTATGGTGAAACAGATCACCAGCCCAGGTGGGATGCATGAGACAAGTGCTCCTGCCTGGTGCACTGGGAAGACCCAGAGGAATCGGGTGGAGAGGGAGGTGGGAGGGGGGATCGGGATTGGGAATACATGTAAATCCATGGCTGATTCATATCAATGTATGACAAAACCCACTGGAAAAAAAAATAATAAAAAAAAAGAAAAAAAAAAGAAGAAAAAAAAAAAATCTCACTGATTCCTTGCCGTAGCATGAAACCATTGTACATTATTTCACAGATTTCAATGACAAGTTCCCAAGTAAAACACCTTGGATTTTGCAGAATGAGATTCAAGATATACCAATTAATTTTCTTTTTTTATGAATGATGATGATTTTTTGAGTAATAGGTTGAAGATGGACAGTACTAAGGGTGGTTGAGAATCATCATCATCACCATTAGCTCTCAAGTCTTTTTCCTTTACCCTAAATGACAATGTTCAAAGTTGAATTTGTGTCTCTGTGTGTCTGTGTGCATATATAAAAACTTTTTTTTTTTTTAATGGTGATTTAGAAGCTTTCTAAACTGAAGCTAAGTAGATGTATGGGTATAAACACACACACACACACTCTTATACCTTTAATGAAAGTGAAAGTTGCTCAAGTCATGTCAGACTCTTTGCAACGCCATGGACTATACAATCCATAGAATTCTCCAGGCAAGAATACTGGAGTGAGTAGCCGTTCCCCTCCAGGGGATCTTCCCAACCCAGGCATCCAACCCAGGTCTCTTGCATTGCAGGCGGATTCTTTACCAGCTGAGCCACCAGGGAAGGCCTCTCACACCTTTACTCCTCCTCTAATGAGATCCTAAAGACTCTACAGTGACCACAGTAGCAGATGCATCTCCTTCCTTAAAGCCAATAAATCGTGAATTGTGCTTCTGAAGGGGCCAATAATGCTGATTGGGAAAATCAGAGGAAATGGTACAATCTGAGGAGTTCTAGAATCTGGAATTTACATGGAATGCTCTCCTAGATTGTATTTCAGCCTCAGTATATACACAGGTAGACAGAGGACTGACTGCCAATGTCAGTGCCTTGAAAAGAGACAGAAGTGATGTAACTCAGTGCTGTAAACTGTCAGAGTACCTCTGAATTAATATACAAAGCCTCTATGCATGTAAGCAATGAGTCCATGTGCATGTCATTTTTACTCACCTGAAAGTGCTTTGTTTGCTTTTTTTGTTTGTTTGTTGGGGAGAGGGGACAGAAGGCAACTTATAGGCCAAAATATTTCTGTCTTTTATCTAATTTAAATTTTTTTATCCATTACTGAGGTCACATTTTCTGTTGATTCTGCCCACTAATTCCATAATGAAGCACTGCACTGGTTAGCATCGGAGTAAGGAGCTGCAGCTGTGTGAAGCTACATTCCCAAGACAGTACAGGTCTCTTGGGAAGCAAGAATCATGGCCTTGGACTTTTGATGTACGATCCAATGTTCTAACTATGCAATTTTATTAGGTAGAATTTAGAACACTTCTCTTTGCTTTAGGTTTCTTATCAGTGTGGTTAGTTATTGTGGTGAGGTGGTGAAAGTTTCTAAAAAGATGCCATTGTTTTTCCATGTCTGCTTATGCTATTACCTAAATCTAGACAAATTTCCTCTCTAAAGCTCAAGGAAAACATCATTATATCTGATTAAGTTTAAGATGCTATATGCCTTTTATTTTTCTCTTTTGAATGAACCCAGTATTCAAACTGCCTCCTTTTTCTTTCTTCCCCATTACCTTAAGACCTTTGAAGGCACTAAGTGGGAAAATACTATATTCAGAATTTAGGAGGTTGGCCTGCAATAACTTTACTTTGCGCCAGCCAAGAACACAAGACTCTAGGGATTTGGCTTCAAAAGCAAAAGTAATTCTAGTCAGGATTATATAACTAGAAGCTGAAGGATCATAACTGGCAATTTATGGAGAAAAGCCTTATTTGCTATGTGGATTTTTTTTTTAATCTTAATCAGTATTTTCTGGATGTGCTTTTCTACATTTCCAAGGTTGGCTTTTTATTTTCTTTAAAAACAAACAAACAAACAAACAAAACACCTGTAAGCTTTGAAGAATACATTGACATGAATCTTAAACCCAGTATACTTTTTCTAAATGTAGGTATATCCAGTGTTGAGGTTATTATCATTATTTATCACCTACTCTGTGTAAAACCCTACATTTGGCACAAAAGTCTGAAACTTTCACTTTTTATAGGTAGCTTTATAGTCACATGGCAACAATAAACATTTATTTTTTTTTAAACTGCACAGATACTGGGTTCCCCGCTATAGAAATAAGATTTAAACTGAGACTTAAACCATGAAAGGGGTCTAGTTAAACATATGACCCAACAATTCCACTACAGGGCATATACCATGAGAAAAGCATAATTGAAAAAGACTCATGCACCCCAATGTTCGCTGCAGCACTATTTACAATAGGGCATGGAAGCAGCCTAGATGTCCATCGACAAATGAATGGATACTGAAGCTGTGGTACATACGTACTAAGGAATATCCCTCAGTCATAAAAGGAAATATATTTGAATCGCTGACTAATAAACTTAGTTCTAAGTCAGTCAGTTTGAGTTTTATTTGAGGTAGACGAACCTAGAGGCTATTATACAGAGTGGAGAAATTCAGAAAGAGAAAAACAAATATTGTATATTAATGCATATATATGGAATCTAGAAAGATTGTACTGATAAACCTATTTGCAGGGCAGCAATGGAGACACAGACACAGAGAACAGACTTGTGGACACAGGAGGAGGAAGGAGAGGGTGGGACAAATGGGGAGCGTAGCGTGGAAACTTATACATTACCATATGCAAAATAGATATCCAGAGGGAATTTTCTGTGTGACTAATGGAACTCAAACCCAGTCTCCGTGACAATGTAGAGGGGTGGGAGGGAGAGTTAAGAGGAAGGGAACATATGTATATGTGGCTGATTCATGCTTATGTATGGCAGAAGCCAACACAGTATTGTAAAGCAGTTATCCTTCAATTAAAAATAAATAAATTTTTAAAAAAACATGAAATGGGTCTAGTTAAATAAGTCCCTTTAACAGAGAGAGATATGAAAGCATCTTTCAGAATCCTTTCCAACGTCACTTCTTCAGAGAAAATTTCCCTTGATTCTCTCTAAATCATGCCTTCATGCTATAATTTCCCTTTTAAAGTTTATTCTAACTTTCTTATAATTTTCTTCATATGTTTTTCATATGTGAAAACACTCTTTATGATACCAAAATTATAGATACATGTTATTATATACTTGTCCCAACCCATAGAGCATACAACACCAACAGTGAATCCTAATGCAAACCATAGATTTGGGGTGATTATGGGATGTGGGTTTATCATTGTAACAAATGTACCCCTCTGGTGGGGGATGTTGAAGATTAGAGAAGCTATGCATGTGGGGAGGCAAAGGGTATAGGAGAAATCTTTGTCCCTTCCCCTAAATGTTGCTATGAACCCTAAAGTGCTCTAAAAAGTCTTAATTAAAATACAAACAAAAAGACGCAGTGTCCACAAGTCATACAGATCATATCTGAATCTTCATTTTTCATTAGCTATATGTTCTTTGAGTAAAATGAGGATAACAATAACACTTACCTTAGGAAGGTTTTGTAAAGATTCTATGACATCAATCACATGAGGCACTGAACATTGTGCCTGGCAGACAATGATCTTGAAATCATTATAATCATCATTATCATTAATTAATTATACTGCTAGTTGTTCACTGAAACCAAGCTTCAAGTCAAATGATTTTGACAGATATTAAATTAAAAGATGCTTGCTCCTTGGAAGAAAAGCTATGACCAACCTAGACAGTGTATTAAAAAGTAGAGACATTACTTTACCAACAAAGGTCCATCTAGTCAAAGCTATGGTTTTTCCAGTAGTCATGTATGAATGTGAGAGTTGGACCATGAAGAAAGCTGAGTGCCGAAGAATTGATGCTTTTGAATTGTGGTGTTGGAGAAGAGTCTTGAGAGTCCCTTGGCCTGCAAGGAGATCCAACCAGTCAATCCTAAAGGAAATCAGTCCTGAATATTCATTGGAAGGACTGATGCTGAAGCTGAAACTCCAATACTTTGACCACCTGATGTGAAGAACTGACTCACTAGAAAAGACCCTGATGCTGGGGAAGATTGAGGGCAGGAGGAGAAGCGGACGACAGAGGATGAGATGGTTGGAGGCATCACTGATATGATGGACATGATTTTGAGTAGGCTCCGGGAGTTGGTGGACAGAGAAGTCTGGCGTGCTGCAGTTCATGGTGTTGCAGAGTCGGACGCAACTGAGTGACTGAACTGAACTGAACTGAAAATAGAACACTTCAAGTGACAGGACAGCTATATTGCAGGGAATACTTCTGCTGGAAACTGTCCTTCACAAAGCTTGCCTTTCCTCTTCCAGTGACATATTTCTGCTCAGAGTTCTCAGTGACAGGAAACCAAAGGGACATGATTTGATATTTGTATTTGTGTCTACGACTAAGACCTTGGTCGTAACAGCTGAGGTGAGATTCTCTAGGATTTTATCTGCATGGAACTTGGTCGAAAGGAGAGTGCAGAGGAAACTAGAAGGTTCCAGGATTTTCACTTCTGGAGTACATCTGGGCACCCTGTGAGCTAACACAGACACCTGATCTTGTGGCATGCCAAGGGTTTCCTCTGGTGTCCTAAGCTGCTGGGCCTTAACAGACATCCAGTTTCAAGGCTCGTGCTCAAAGCTGACACTCTATCAATGTTACTGATGGGTGCCTGACTCCACAGAGCTGATGGTGACAAAGTTCAGTCCCAAATTAAAAAAAAAAAAAAAGAGCAGGTTTTTTCTTTTATTTTAGCCAGATCTTCTTCATGGTTGAATACATCTGCTGTATTTCCATTGAAACAAAATTTTGGTTGGTGTGAAAATCTGTGTCAGGAAATGCCCCCAAGAGAACAAAACATGTATCAGGTGATAATGGATGTTATTACTGGAAGCAACATTTGTCTCTTTTTTTCCCCCCTGACTCTCATTCAACCATAGTAAATTTTAATATGTGTGTCAGGTTTCCTATAATTTATATAAAATGAAACTCTTTGGGGAAGATAACACCCAGGTGTCCATATGATTTCATGCTGCAGCCTCAGCTTAGATCTAAAGCTAATGTCAGTTTCTGGTTCCTTCTCCTGGAGAGACGTCAACAGAATATGCTGGTTCTAAATAAATGTGTCTCTGTGACTGGTATTTTTGATGGACCTGGCTGTGCTTCTGCTCTCAGAAATCACCCCCTTCCGTGATCATAAGAAAAAGCAGGCCCGTCTTTTAGGACCGGGATAATTTTTGCTTCACTAAGCACTGTTTCTTAAATTTGTTTGTAGATCTAATATTTATTGGTTAATCTTTGTGTCATACCTTATTATGCAGAAAAGTTTAAAGGATGCTGGTTACAAAAACAGGCCCTGAGGTCTAACGGAATATGATTGGTTCATGAAGCTTTCAGAGCCAGATGATTATTTCTTCTATTTTTCTTCCTTCTTGATTCACCTCTCCAAGCAAATATTCTTTGTCCCTTTCTACAACTTGAGGGTTAAGACGTATATTTGGAGGTACCATGAGATACATCATCAACAGACATTGAGTGGGTGTGTACCTGGACTAGAGTAACTAGAATGATATAGGGCGTCAGATGATGGTGTTTGAATGACAGTTGGAAGGATGATGGCTGTGATACTTAGACAAGAACAACCTGGGATACAGGATAGCAGGGGCAAGGTTTACTTTCAAAGAGTTGAAGTGGGGTCAACTGAAATATGAAACTATTTATGTTGCATAATTGAGCAAAGGGAACTAGCATCAACATGCGGGTTCAGATTCCTAAGTATCTCTCTTGTCTTTCAGTTTCTCTCCATGTAAACTCTCCACCACTCTGGTCCAAAGTCATTTTCATCTCTTGTGGGGAATACAACCACAGTCTCATAACTCATCTCCTTATTTCACTTTTGCTTCTCACTAAATCATGTCTTTGTTTACAACCTGTTGATAATATTACATCACTTTGGATAAAGTTGAATTTTAGACAGTCTAATACCCTGAATTATCTTGCTATTCATCTCCCATCTGCTACATCTCCTTGCCCATGGTCTCTGCTTCAGCCACAGTGGAATTCTTTGAGAAAGATGATATTCAAACGTCCATGTTATTTCATGTTGAAGCCTCTGCAGTGTGTTCAGTGTGTTAGAATCTTCAGATACATTTCTCCCTTTGCTTGCAACCACCCTTCCTTCTTTAAGAACTCCACTGACTCTCCTCAACGTTCCATCTACCCATCTGTTCATTCTCTACATTTCACACACACACACTCCTCCCTTCACGTCCAGGCTATATCCTTCAGTTATGGGCTCTAATGGCACCATCTACCTCTTTTCTAGTGCCTTCCTTGTAATTATGTATAGGAAATCTGTTATCACAGCTCCCTCGAACATTCCATGGGGGAAAAGACTGCCTCTATTGCACACTACTGTACCGTAGCCCTTTATATTAATTCACAGAGCTAGTGCAGTGGTTAACACATGACAAGATGCTTTCTTCATCAGTGTGAGTCAGTGATGGAATAAATGAGAATAAAAGGAAGCTAACTTTTCCCTATGTGCAAGAATTCTAACATAGGAGGTTGTCAGAAGATAAATTGGACTACTTTGTGCGTGTATGTTTCGGGGGGGTGGGCAGGCAGCAGTCCTCCATTACTGTAAGTATTCATGTAGACATGAGAAAGCCTCTTAGTAGGAGTAATGCAGTGGCATATGAAGCACTAAGTGGGATAACTGGACTCCTTAGATGTTCTTTCAAAGCAAGTGATTCTAAGGTTTGTAAATTATTTTAAAGCTTTCAGTGGGTGAGAGGAAAAATAGTTTTGATTAAAAAGTTTAGTAAAGAAGAGATTAAATATTTGCCCCAAAATGAATGTTTTGAACATATGGCTTTCTAATCTGTGTAGAAAGGGTTGTGCCCTGTGGAGGCTATGCCCCTGAAGGTGGATGAGGGTGATATTCATTCATTCACTCACTTATTCAACAAATGATTCCTCTGCTGGGGGCATGGCAGAGAACAAGAAATAGGCTCACTCCTCTCAAGATGCTTCTATCCTAGTGGACATAAATGCAAAATACATGAAAAAATAAATACATAAAAACCTAATAAGTAATAGTTAATAAAGATGATGGGGAGGGTGGCTTCCTTAGAGTAGTCAGAGAAGCTTACTGAAGAATGTGGGCTTTAAGATGAAATTGTATAGCTCAAGAAACACTACTCGATACTTTGTGGTGACCTAAATGGGAAGGAAATCCAAAACAGAGGGGAGACATATATATATATATATATATATATATATATATATATATACACACACACATATACACACACACACACACCTGATTCACTTTGCTGTACAGTATAAACTAACACAATATTGTCCAGTATTTACAGTAGAAACTAACATAACTATACTCCAATAAAAAAAAATTTAAAAAGATGAGATCTGAATGACAAAGAAGAACTTATGAGAAGTTCCGAAGAAGATGAAGGGATGAATGGACCCTTAGATACAGTAGTCATGTATGGATGTGAGAGTTGGGCCATAAAGAATTCTGAGCACTGAAGAATCGATGCTTTTGAACTGTGGTGATAGAGACGACTCTTGAGAGTCCCTTGGACTGCAAGAAGATCAAACCAGTCAACCCTAAAGGAAATCAGTCCTGAATATTCATTGGAAGGACTGATACTGAAGCTGAAGCTCCAATACGTTGGCCACCTGATGCTAAGGACTGACTCATTAGAAAAGACCCTGATGCTGAGGAAGATTGAAGGCAGGAGGAGAAGGGGACAACAGAGGATGAGATAGTTGGATGGCATCACCAGCTTGATGGACATGAGTTTGAGCAAGATTCAGGAGTTGTTTATGGACAGGGAGGTCTGGTGTGCTGCAGTCCATGGGGTCACAAAGAGTCGGACATGACTGAGTAACTGAACTGACTGACTTACTAAGGCAGAAAGGAGAATGGCACATTGGATGGGGAAAATGAATGCCAGCATAGATGGTTGAGAATGAAAAGACTGGTACCTGGTGAAGTGGCAGGAATGGACCAGACTAGATGAAGCAGGAGTTGTTGCTACAGTGAGAAGACTGAATTTCATCCTAAAGAAATAAGCAGTCATGGAGGTCCTGAGTAGAGAAGTTACCCACTTAGACTTCAGTTTTGCCCTCTTATCTTTATTATAAAAGCTTTTAGATCTGTTTACCCCAAAACTTGGGCTTTCCTGATGGCTCAGCGGTAAACAATCTGCCTGCAAGGAGATGTGGGGTTCAATCCCTGGGTCAGGAAGACCCCCTGGAGTAGGAAATGGCAACTTCACTTCAGTATTCTTGCCTGGGAAATCTTATGGACAGAGGAGCCTGATGGGTTACAGTTCACAGAGTCACAAAAGAAGTTAACCAGATCCTTCCTGAATACAAAAAAAAAAAAAAAAAATCCAATCCCTCCCAATAGTTCTGAATAATTCCAGGGAGTGATGATATGTCTTGGATGTTTTTCTCCTTTCTTGCTCTGTCCTGTTGCTTCTAGCTCCTTCCCTAAGGGGAGGAATGCTTCATCCAGGAGGGACATTTTGTCCCCACCTCTCCTTGTCATTTCATTCTTTCCCCTTGGTTCTGCTTTAAAACTTTGACCACTGTAGTCCCCCATATACCACTTCATTCCCAAGACAGTGCTAACAAGAGACTAAAAGCAAGCTGTAGTGGATAATAAACTTTCTTTCCTTAAAACTTAAATATAGAGTCATGTCAACTGAGATGAAGAGAATTTGACTTAAAACTAGTTATCACTGCCTGCTCCCTGCAAGTTGATCATCTCTCCTCTGTCATAGTAGGCTGTGACCATTGCTGAACTGTTGCTCACCATGGCCCAGACTTTTGCCACATTGTTGTTGCCTCTATTTCTCTCATTTTATATCTTCCACCAAATTTTTGTTTCATGGCCTGTCAAGGGAATCTGCAATATTTTCTGGCATCTTTGTTACAGGCTGTATTATGTTCTTCCCAAATTCCTGTGTTGAATTCCTAACCCCCAGGGCCTCAGAACATGACTGTATTTAAATATACAGCAAGAGGTAGTTAAAATGAGGCCATTAGGGTGGACCCTAGGCCAGTGCGAGAGGTGTCCTTATCAGAAGATGAAGTTCGTACAGAGACTCACACAGAAGCAGAATGTCACATGAACAAAAAGACAACCATCGACAAGCCATGGAGAAAGGTATCACTTACATCTTGGACTTCTGGCCTCCAGAACTGTGTGAAAATAAATTTCTGTTTCTAAGCCACCCAACCTGTGACACTTTGTTATAACAGCCCTAGGAAACTAATGCAGCCCTCCAGCCCCCTTCTCTGCCAGTTTTTTTCAGAGATGCACTGTTTCTCATCAAGGTCCTCTGCTTCTGCTGCTGCTGCTGCTAAGTCAATTCAGTCATGTCCGACTCTGTGCGACTCCAGCGATGCAGCCCACCAGGCTCCGCTGTCCCTGGGATTCTCCAGGCAAGAACACTGGAGTGGGTTGCCATTTCCTTCTCCAATGCATGAAAGTGAAAAGTGAAAGTGAAGTCGCTCATTTTGTCTGACTCTTTGTGACCCCATGAAACACAGCATGCCAGGCCTCACTGTCCATCACCAACTCCCGGAGTTCACCCAAACCCATGTCCATTGAGTTGGTTATGCCATCCAACCATCTCATCCTCTGTCATCCCCTTCTCCTCCTGCCCTCAATCTTTCCCAGCATCAGGGTCTTTTCCAATGAGTCAGTTCTTCATATCAGGTGACCAAAGTACTGGAGTTTCAGCTTCAACATCAGTCCTTCCAATGAACACCCAGGACTGATCTCCCTTAGGATGGACCGGTTTGATCTCCTTGCAGTCCAAGGGACTCTCAAGAGTCTTCTCCAACACCACAGTTCAAAAGCATCAGTTCTTTGGAGCTCAGTTTTCTTTATAGTCCAACTCTCACATCCATACATGACCACTGGATAAACCATAGCCTTGACTAGATGGACCTTTGGTATGGCCACGTTAACTAATATAAAATACACATTTGAATGTCAATAGAATGATCAAGAGAACTCTCTCAGTGATCCCTTTTAAGAAAAGGAAGGATCTGCCCTAGAGACATGTTCACATCTCTGAGACATTTTGGGCATTTTTAGGGCAGTCAGATCATCTCCTGTTTCTAGCCATCACTGCCTCAGAGGTATTGCTGGGTGACTTTACAGTGCTCCACTGGTTTCCCTTACAAACCCAAGCTTGAGTTAAGGCTCTCATTGAGCTCTAAAAGCACCCATTTACAAATATTGATGTTCTTGGTATAACAATCAACCCAGGGCATTTCACGCCTCTTTGCCAGTATCCACCGAAGTCAGCCCAAGCAAACCTGTAGCCAAACCAGATACACAGAGGTGTGGCTGCATTTTTTGCTTAACCATAACATGCAGCAAGTGGATCAGCCCCTAACATCTTACCCACTCAGCTGGGCCAGTCTAAATTCCATGTATTTATCAAAACCTTAAAAAAATATTTCTTGGCCAAGTCTATCCAAAGTACTTGAGATATTTTATCCTACTTGGTCTTCATCAGAACCCCAAGATATATGAGTTACCCCACTATATAGATGAGGAAATGGAGGTGTGGAGGACTTCCGTGACTTATCCAAAATTGCAGGCAGTATAAGGTGATTCTAGGTTCACTGATTCAGGTTAATGTGCCATGAAAGTTCTAGCTTTTATCCCTCTGTAAGGCTTAATTGTCAGCCTCTCTGTATTTCTTCAGCCTTCACTCATCCCTCACTTCTCTCAACTCCTCCATCAAATGTTGCTAGGGCCACTGGCCACTTATTGTGGCTCACCTTGTTTTTTGTTTTTTATCGGAGTATAGTTGCTTTGCATGTTGTGTTGATTGCTGCTGTACCACAATGTGAATCAGCGATATGTATACATATATTCCCTCAATCTTCAGCCTCCCTCCCACCCCCCACCTGCACCGCATACCACCCTTGTAGGTCATCACAAATCACCAGGTTAAGATCCCTGTGCTGTACAGCAGCTAGCTATTTCACACGTGGTAGTATGTCTATGGTACTTTCTCAATTTATCTCACCTTTTCCTTCCACCTCTGTGTTGTGGCTCACTTTGACTTTTCTACTTAATATGTGCTGCTCTAGTGGTCCTGGTTACATTGTAACTTTTCTGTGATGGGAACAGTACTTAGTGTACCACATTCAGGGCTTGGCTCAGCAGTAAAGAATCTGCCTGCAATGCAGGAGACGCTGGAGATGTGGGTTTGATCCCTGGGTCGGGAAGATCCCTGGAGGGCATGGCAATCCACTCCAGTCTTCTTGCCTAGAGACTCTCATGGACTGAGGAACCTGGTGGACTACAGTCCATGAAAAGACAAAGAGATGGACACAAGTGAAGCAACGAAGCCCAGCACACGTACCATGTCCACTCCCTAGTCTTGCATCCAGTGGAGCCTCCATGCTCATGATTCCCTAGGAGCTCAGGGAAATCTTTTTTAATTTTCCTTTGGAATCTCTCATAATGACAGCAAACAAAGGATCCTTTGAAGGACATTATTTGAGAGCTTCCCTGATGGCTCAGTGGTAAAGCACCCACTTACCAATGCAGGAGACCTGGGTTTGGTCCCTTGGTGGGAAGATACCCTGGAGGAGAGCATGGCAATCCACTCCAGTATTCTTGCCTGGGAGATCACACAGACAGAGGAGCCTGGCGGGCTACAGTCCACAGGGTCGCAAAAAAGTCGGACATGACTTAGCAACTAAACAACAGCAACAATGTCGAAGGGGCAACAGTGGTGGCCTAATACTCAGAATATCACAGTTTCAGAATTGACTTTTAATTCTTGCTAGCTCTTTGGATTTAGATGAGCTACTTTAACTTCTCTGAGTTTAGTTTCCTCATCTATAAAATAGAGATAATAAATACCCCCTCAATGATGTACTGTGAGAACTGGAGGTGGGACTAGGTCTGAAGATGCTTCATAAACTGGAAAGCACTATTCACACACAAGAGATACTTTTTCAGCATTAGTAGCTATACGATCAATATTGAGCAACAATGAACAGCTTTTCTCAGTCTTACTTTCTCCATGAAAAAAAGAATGTGGTGGTCTACAAACTTTCTTCTTGTTTTAACACTTCTGAATTCCTCCTTCTGGGGAGGGTGAGGGTGCGTGGGATGGGCCAGGGTGGCTGTGTGGGCCAGACCTTCCGAAGTGAGAACTGATGCCTTGCATTCAAAGGGCTTATCACTCACATCCCACTTGCCAGCAACAGGATCATATCTCACGTGGGGGCTGTCTGTCTTCAAGGAAGAGGTGGTGTGGTTATATGAAACGTGTTGTTGCCAGTACAGATGGAGAAATGCCACTCTCCCTGAGTTTACGGCCCTAGTGACTCTTTCCTGCACTGCGTACGTCAATCCACAACTGCATGTGATGCCTTCCAACTCTGGTTCCAAAGATGAAAAAATAAAACCTGAAGATGAACATTTTCTCACTTTCCTTTCTTTCAGAAGGGAATTATTTTCAAAAATACCTTCCCTGTACCCCCAAACACAAATTCCTTGGTATGTCTCTCTTCTCTTGACAAAAAAGTGTGAACGAGGGCATGTTAACAGAGGTGGAAATGAAACAAACCTATTCGCAGTCTGCCTGCTAAAATTCAGGTTTACTTAATATTTAACAGAAGCTCTGAGAGTGCTAAAAGGTTCTGGAGCTCTCCCCCATGGCATTAGGTATGAACATGAAGGTAGTTAGGACTCTGTGTTCCTTGACCTTGCTGCAACTTAGTCTTGAATAAATTGAAGATCTTGCTGCAACTTAATCTTGAATAAATTGAAGCAAAATAGCCCATGTAATCACAGACTTTGGTTTCTTCTCCAGGAATGGTGACAGTTCTAAAATAAATAATTTTCACTACTCAAGTGCTCTGCTAGTGGAAGTCTATTTTCTTCAGAGAAAATGGTTCTTAAATATTTTAAAATGTCTAATTTCTCCACAAATTCACAGAAATGGAGAAGCTAAATGGAGAGGTGAAAGAGCTGGACTGACTTTAGGTATGACAGCCCTCATGAATACCAGTTATTCTCCAAGTTATCTTTGAAACAGAGATGATTTCACAAACGATTCAATTTCTTGACCCCAATGGCAGTGCCTTCAAAATAACTATGGAAAATACATGACATGTCTTTTTCTGAAGTCCAAAATCCTCTGTCATTTATCTCTATATCATCCTTCTGGTCATATCTCTTTCTTTAACCTTCCGGGTATCCTGCGTTTTGGGTGTACAAGTCACCATTTTTTTTTTTTTCAACTATTCAAGGCATTTTGCACTTCCTTGCCTTTTATACCTAGTGTTTCTCCAGCTTGGAAAACTCTTCCAGGTATGGAAATATTTTTTCATTCTTTAAGTCCCCACTGAAATGCCACTTTCCTCACAACATTGCTCTTGAATTCCCAAATGGAATATTCATCCCATATTTAATATTTAGTAGTTCATTATTTATAGTGCTACTAAATATTTCATTTTGACTTGTTTAGAAGTTATGAATCATCTGTCTTGCCCCCTTTCTCTGAAAGTAAACATTTTAATGAAGCAAGTTGGGCTCATTCATTCACTCATTCATCCATTGAACAAAAATGAATTCACATATTAATAAACCAGTATCTCTGTATCTTTCCTCATTCCTACCCAAATATGTATTTGCAATATCTGTCTTTCCCTTTTGATCACAGGAAACTAGAGGACAAAAAAAAAATCACATGTTATTAAGCTTTGAATTCCTTAGCTACTTTTAAGTGGTGGGTGCTTCACAAACATGTAGTGAATGGACAGACGGATGGATGGGTGGCTGGACAGATGAATGGTTAGATGAATGAAATAGGCAAACAGCAAAAACTGATGGAATAAATTATGAATTAAGAGCATTATCCTTACCTTGCCTTAAGACAGTCATTTTTGCTTTGAACCACTGCAGTCTGTTTGTTGAATATCTATTACTTTGGATTACTCTTTTTGTGTACTTCATGGCCCTTCATTTGGGGTACCATGTCTTACTCATTCCAAGTAATCTGTTTGGTCCATGAGGCTCAGATCAGTTCACTAATTCCCAAATTTTGTCACACAACCCAGGCCTAATAGAGTATTCTGTTTACTTGGGGAAAAAGATTGATCAAGGATGGAAATAAAATCTAATCTGGGCCAATTACTCTCTTCCTAAGAAATTGACAGTTAGTAGGGGAGATTCTCTTTTTGTCCTAAAGGACAGTGAGTAGAAAGTTGATATGATCCGGAGCTATAGAAGACTTTGTTTCCACCATCAGAGAAAGAGTTTATTTAACAATAAAGCCATCCTGGGATAAAAGTGGGACTGA
This sequence comes from Cervus canadensis, assembly GCF_019320065.1. NCBI lineage: Eukaryota > Metazoa > Chordata > Mammalia > Artiodactyla > Cervidae > Cervus > Cervus canadensis. The sequence goes on from NC_057389.1 coordinate 52,623,013, forward strand.
GGGACAGAAAAAGAAAAAAAAAAATGTGACTATTGTATTTGAATCATGAGATCTAGCCAAGCCTGTAGTCTACTTTTCAGGATGTGAGTAAATAAATCCTCTTATTTTTACATTAGTTAATATTCAATTACTGTTATTGTAAAACAAAAGAATTCTGACAAAGGGGGATCTAAAGAAATTGTCCCAGTATAGTCACTCTTTATATTAAACACTTTTATCTCCAAGGAAAATCACTATAATCAGTCAGAAATTAAGTCAGGTACTAGGAGAAAAAATCCCTCAGAAATTAAGGCATATAGAAATCTGTACATCTCTGCCTTCCCTTGAAACGTAACCTGTGCAAGTCCTTCATTCCCTTTTTTCTTGCTTTCCCCACCATTTTTATTGAGATGTACTTGACACACAAATTTGTATTAGTTTAAGATGTACACTGCAACAATTTGATAGATGTATGTATTACACAGGGCTTCCCCGGTGGCTCAGCAGTAAAGAATCTGCCTATAATTCAGGAGACCTGGGTTCGATCCCTGGGTCAGGATGATCCCCTGGAGGAGGGCATGACAACCCACTCCAGTATTTTGCCTGGAGAACCCCATGGACAGAGAAGCCTGACAGGCTGCAGTCCATAGGGTCACACAGAGTCGGACATGACTGAAGCAACTCAGCAGCAGCAGCATGTATTGATAAATGATTACCAAAGGAAGTTTTAACATCTATCACCACACATAGTTACATGTTTTTAAGTGTAAAGTCCCCTAAGTCCTTTTAAACCAAATATCTTGTTTCTTTCCCAAATACCTAACTTGTCTCCTTCTCCAAAGCCATTCCTATGACTCACATCCCCATCCTCTCTCATCTCCACTCCAGCAGCAACCTCCCAACTAGAGCCTTGTCCTCAACTGTCTTTAAGATAAATTCTCTGCTCAAGGCCAGGATGGTCTCTCTGAAGCACAGTATGTATCATATTAATTTTTTATCCCAAACATCATTGTCCCTCATTACTCTCAGAAAAAAAATCCAAATCTTTTGGCTTAATTTACAAACTCTACTTTCTGGTCATCTCTTATCTCTTTCAACTTTCCCTAGCCTGCGGTTTTTCAGCAAATTTGATTTTTTAAAAACATTTCCTGAGGGTGCCACGCTCTTTCTTCATTCTAGGCCTTTTGTATTTCATTCTCTTTGCCTAGAATGCCCTTTCACCAGTTGTGCTGTGAAATAGTTCCTACTCCTTTGCATTGAATAATGTCCCCCAGCCATTCGTGTCTATCTGGACTCGCAGAATAAAACCTTATTTGTAAATAGGGTCTTTGCAGAAGCAATTAAGATAATTACTGAGATGAGATGATATTAGATCAGATGGGTACTAAGTCCAACAAGGATATTCCCGTAAGAAAGAAAAGGACACATAGAGAAGAAGGCAATATGAAGGTGGAATCAGAGGTTGGAGTGATGCATTTATAAGCCAAGGAACACCAAGGATTTCCTGTAACTACAGGAGAGGCACGGGACAGATTCTGTCTCAGAAGCTCTGGAAGGAACCTATGTGGACACTTTTATTTTGGATTTCCAGCCTCCTGACCTGTGAGATTACATGTCTGTTGCTTTAACTAGTTTGTGGGACTGTTACAACCACCCTAGAAAATGAACATACCTTTCTTTGGATATCACTCTACATGGTACCTCCTTTGCAAAGCCTTTCCTTATACCACTAATCTGAATCAAACATCCCTTTGATATTTTGAAAAAATATAGGATCCTTAGGATGCTATATTTTTTTTCTCCTTCATTATGTTTAAATTTCCTGTTTGCTTGGCTTCTAGGAGGCTATACTACACAGCCTTCCACAGATGTGAGCTTAGGACCTATCACAATGGCCAGTGTGTAAGAGGATTCCACAAGCAGCTTTGACTGATTCATTGTGCCTTATTCCTCTCCCTCTTTTTGGTACCTAGTAAAGTGGTTGATACATAGCAAGTGGTCAGTAAATGTTGTTTAATCAGTGATGGAGTCTGTCAATTGGCTTATGCTTCTAGTAGTGGCACAGACCACTGATTCTGGCTCTCACCTATCCTAGGGCTTCCCAGGTGGCTCAAGATGGTAAAGAATCCACCTGCAATGCAGGAGACCTGGATTTGATCCCTGGGTGGGGAAGAGCCCCTGGAGGAGGGCATGGCAACCCACTCCAATATTCTTGCCTGGGAAATCCCATGGACAGAGGAGCCTGGTGGGCTATAGTCCATGGGGTTGCAAAGAATCAGACATGACTGAGCTACTAACACTTTCACTTTCTCACCCATCCTCAGCCTCACTAAAGAGAGGAAAGCTTTACTGAAGGTGAATGTCCAAAAGCCTTTTGAATCATGTGTAACAACCATTCTATATCCAATTTTAGGGAAAATAGCCAGATCTTATAACTAGACAGTCACATTAGAATGGAGAAGTTTTGATTCCATATTCATCATTCCTGCCACTGAATTCTATGACCCTATTAACACTGGGACAAAAATATCCCGACCTTTCAATTGTCCAATTAAACAAAATGCTCTTAGTGATCCTGGTGTTAGATAAAGGAAAAACTGTTGAGAGGGTTTAGGCAAGATGACAAGGAGTGTGGGGCAGTGGGATTCTAAGGGCACATATTCCAGGGGAATCTCAAGTGATGGCAGATAGCTGTGGTTGTCATGAGCTATTATTAGTCTTCTTGGTCATTTCCAAATGCATCCTACCTCATCAAAAGCATATTATGGAGCCCGCAAACCAGTAGGTGATGTGAAAACTAAAACAAAAAACAAAAAAAAACAAAAAAACCAACAAAACAACAACAACCAAGAAAACCAGAAGTAAAAGAAGAACTAGAGTGCATACTTGTTCTGAGTAAAACAATAGGAAATGCAATTGCTCATTACAATGAGTCAGTGTTCTACAAAAGCCATGGAGTTGGCCATGCAGTTGAGAGTGAAAAGCAAAGAACTCTGGGAATAGAAAGGCAGGCAAAAATAGAAACACATTTTTTCTTTTAAAATTTCTACTTGAGGAGTATTTGGAGTCCTGGGATTTTCAGACTTCTTCTGAGATAAATAAATGATGTCTGCTCTCTTTGTGTGTGTGGAATAAGCTCATAGAAATATATGTATATCTCCATAGCCTCTTCTGAGAGAAGATGAAACTTTTCTTATTAGTAAGACTGAAAAAGAAAATGTGTTGAAATAGTATATACTCTTTGGGAATGGAAAAATACAAGACAGTGTTTATGTTAAGTAGGTTCAAACAGAGGACTAAAGAAATCTCTACACTTTTACTCCAGGTGGTACCCTGTGTGGTTAAATGCATCAACTTTGCAGTTACACTGACTTGGTACAAATCTAAGATCTATTACTAACTCATCTGTATAACCTTGGACAAGCAATCTCAGTTCTTCATGTTTCAGTAGCAATCTATAATATGGGAACAAATAATATACATAATTCATAGGTTGTGATAAGAGAAAAAGGAATTATGATATAAATAATGTAAAATAGTATACAGCACACACTAAACACTCAATAAATATAAGCTCTTATTTTTAATATTTATCTTATATGGATTCAGCAGTAAAAATAGAGTGGTAAAAAAGAACTAGGTACAATAGTCAAATGCTCAGAATATAGGAGCTGGAAGCCCCTGTTCCTTTTTGGTTGTGTGCTATTAGGGAGTGATTGAATTTCTCTAAGTCTCATTGCCTTCTTTGGTAACACAAGACAATGACAGTACCTTTTCACAAGGCTGTTGTGTTATATAAAACATTGACTTGATTATGTGGTGCACAGTATTATACAAGGTCTACAAATAGCAGTTCTTTCTATTACAGACTTAGAATTCTTATGAATTGGCTGTGAGAACTGATTGCTTTCACAAAATACAATATGTAAAGCAGTAAAGGTTTTCATTTCATGAGCCACAGAGAGGAAAAGCCCATTAGTTCAGCCTTTTAAAGAAAACAAACCAACAAAGGAAATAACTATGCTGAAAAAAGATGAAAGAAGATACTGAATTTTTAGCTGTAGGATAAGGTATATTTCAGTCTTCCCAGGTAGCTCAGTGGTTAAAAAAAAAAAAATCCACCTGCCAACGCAAGGAGATGCAAGAGATGCACGTTTGATTCCTGGATAGGGAAGATCCCCTGGAGGAGGGCAACCCACTCCAGTATTCTTGCCTGGAGAATGCCATGGGCAGAGGACCCTGGCGGGTACAGTCCATGGGGTCACAAAGAGTTGGACACAACTGAGTGACTGAGCACACGAGGCGTGTTGTGTGTATGTGTGTGTGTGTGTTTTCCCTATAGGTACCAGTGTGAGGGTAGGTGTTCCTTTCTCAGACTTTATTTGGGAACAGAACAAATACTGAGGTTGCACAAACCTCCTCTGTGGACTTTTGGGGTATTGTCTTTCACCTTTAGAAGCAGCTTAATGGATGTAGCCATGTGCTAGTGTGGTCACTGGAAGCATATACAATTTTGATAAAACTTTTAAGAGGAGAACATGGAAGTGATTGGTGACTAAAATGTTTCACAAAAATCAGGTCTTGGTTGGATCTAAAAATGTCATTTCAACATGAAACTCTATAGCTAAGCATCATGGTCTGATAGATGAGGTCACACCATTAAGGCAAGAAAGTTATTCCTATGGACACCCTTTACGATGGCTTGAAAGTTATACTAAGAATCAGAGGGAAGAACAATAACTATTCTCTATAAGCACATATGTATCAGGCATGACATTGAGCATTTTCCTCCATTTAACCCTAAAACAATGCTCTGAGACAGGTAACATGGTGGGTATTTATGATCACCCTTGGATTCAGGTAGGCTGGGGTTCTAATCTCAGCTCTTCCACATTCTACCTGACTGAACCAGAGCACAGTAAGCCTCCATTTTATCACAGGGCTAATAAATTTGCCTTCCTGGGCTCATCTCAGGATTGTATAGCACAATGAATATAAAGATCCTAGCACCATACCTGCCAGATAGTAATCGGTCAATAAAAGGAAGTTACAACTTGTTATCCTCATTTTACAGAAAAGAAAATTATGACTTAGGAGAGGACAAAAAGGGCTAAGACGAGGGGTCTTAATTCATAGAGAATTTGGCAAGATGTTATGAAATCCATATTTACCCAGGCACTGTTGAGTTTCTCAATTCTCAGTCCATAGCCATGTTTATGGAGAATTTTTACAAGAGCTACCTCACCCATCCCCTCATGCTGTCCCACTTAACATTCTCCTTCCTGACACTGACTACAAGACTGATTGCCACATGTGCAATATTTAGCAGGTAGCAAGTTTGGCACTGAACTTTTTATAGACACTATTTTCATTTTATTGCAATAAGAACCTATGGGATAGATAATGTTTCTGACATTTGAAGATGACATATGTGATGCATAGAAAGAATAAATTATTTGCCTCAAATGTCACAAACAAGATAGTAGAACAAGGATTTGAACTTGGTTTATTAAACTTTAAAGCTCATACTCATAGCATATCACTCCCCATATTAACCTGTAGCCTTCTACCATGTTATTGGATCGGAGACACTGAAATAAAATTTAAATATAAAAATGAACAATGAATGCCCTTTTTAGGATCCAAAGACTCACTAAATACAGACCTGACAAAACATGACTCATACGCCACTCCAAGACCTTGCTTGGCACTGAAAATGTGACACTTTTTTAAAGTCTTAATGTTGTATCAGAATTGTTTCCAACAAAGACCCATGATCAGAGTTCATAAACAATATGTATATTGTTTGCAATCTCACATGTAGTTTGTCACAATGATTTTTTTACAGGAGGAAATCCCATGGAGAGAGGAGCCTGACTGTCCACAGAGACACACAGAGTCAAACACGGCTGAGCATCTAAAGACACAAACACACATGCATACCTTGAGAAGGAAAGTTATTTTTCCAAGATCACAGCATTTTAATGGCAGATGCAGCCTGGAAACTGGGTCCCAGACTTCTGACACATGCTCTTTCCACAAATCCTCAACATTTACCCTGACCCTGCTTGTGATCGGGCAGTCTTTGGAAACCACAAATGAGAAGCTACTAGCAGCACACACACCACCGGAGTATTTGTGAACAAAATTCCAACTCTTGCTATGGAGAGGACATACACCACTTTTCAATTAATATTTCTGTGTGGTTCTAAGCTTTCTTTTAGCCTCTTGCCTAAATATGGCTCATTTAACCCAGTTTCGGATACAATCCCCTGACTAATTCACATGGTTTGATCTGCCCTAGTCATAAATTTCTTGTTAAAAGGAACATAAGTTAGATTGGCTAATACTGGCAACATCTCAGAAGGTATCAACATCTGAAACAGAGCATCTGTGGTAGTCACAGTAGGGTAACTGCTATAAAAAGAACAATTCCTAAGCCAGGGGCTATTATTGTATTAACAATAAAAATCAGTTTTTCACTGCCTGAGGTACATAGATGGCAAGGAAAGGATTGATGGTGGAGGGTGGCCTCATTTCACACAATAATTCAGGGTCTCCTGTAACTCTGCACTCATCAGGTAGATGGGAAAAGCAAAAAATATTTGCAATTTCTGTAGGAGCATTTTTAAGGGCAAGGACTCAAAGTGATACAAATTTCTTCCTATTTTCCTTGTCCAGGTCCCAGTCCCATGATCACAATTAGCCATAAGGAAAACTGGGTAATGTGGTGTCGAGCCAGGTGCCCAGGAGGCAAAAGTGTTGGTGCACAGCTTGCTAGTATATCAGCAAAGCCACTAAATTCCCTCCCCATCACAATTCAAATGCACATAGATGCACATACCTACAGAACTGGCTTGAGTGAGGGGACATTCAAACCCTGGCCATACATTAACAAAGAAAACAAACTACAAATCAGGGTAATAGTTATTTTTCATCTGTGCATGAGCTGATAAACATTTGAAGCCATGGAAGATAAAAATGCATCAATTTTAAATAGGAATTTTTTTTTTATCAATCAATTCTGATTCTAGGTACTGACCTAAAGTTAAACAAGTAGAAAATGCACAAGAATATGTGTAAAAAGATGCTCATTATAGCATTATTGGAATAGGAAAATAGTAGATTAAAACGCACATCAATAGAAGATTGATTAGATAAATTATGGTGACTTTATACAATGTAGCACTCTGAGGCTTTAAATACTATAAAGTACTTTCACATACAGTAACATTTCTATAATAACAAGTAGAAAAATAACAAATATAATTTCTGTACATTTATTAGCGCCACCCTGAGCCACAAGCATTATGTGGCAGCTGTACAGTGGAGTTGAACAACACAGTAGCCCTGGCAATACCTAAATCAAGGTATGTGTTTACAGCTCTATGTAACTCCTCTCAGTTCTGTTCAATGGATAGTGCTTTACAAACCTGGAGAACAAATGTAATTCCATCTCTTTTATTTTATTCAGTTAATTGCTGGAGTTTTCACCTACCATAATTGTAGAAAATTCAGAATCTCCTTTAAAGGCCCTTCCATCCCTTTGGATAATCCAAGGAAGCCGGGAGCATGAATGGCCAGGATATGAGGGTGTGTGGGAAAGGGGTGGTCTATTTGACTTCCACTCCTATGGGAAATACACTGCAGTGTACTTAGCATATCCTGCCTCCCCGTGGAGTTACTGACAAAGCCACATACTGTCTGAGACAGGGTCAGTCTTCTCTCATCTGGCATCTGCCCCAACCCACCATTAAAAAAGCTTTTAGGTGATGGGACAGCTTTTCTCTAAATTCCCAAAACAAAATTTGTCCAATTGCATGAACTGCCCCTTATCACTCACCAGTTCTTCTGAGGGAGGGTTTCCTCAATGATTTCCCATTATTTTGTCCTTCTAAGAAAGCTTCTCTGAGGGATTTCAGAGTGTGCCCAGGTGAGCTCTTCCTAGAGGAGGGTGGAGGGGGAAATTCCATCAATGATAAGTGATTCTGGCATCATTCACACTAGTAAATGAATGCGCAAAAATCTTACAAAGGTAATAC